>NC_061820.1:28109584-28112084 GCF_019202785.1 Penaeus chinensis | reverse complement strand
TTATCATTTGTTGTTATTGCACTCTTGTCGCTTTTCTCTATTCGCTTTATTTTTGTTTTGTTAACGTACTTTTATATCTATACTCTCTTTGCGCAAAAACAAATATCTTTTTCATTTCGCGCTGTTTTTCGATTTCGAATTTTTATTGCAGTTTTGACGCATTTTTTTTACTTTCGACATTTCTAATATCGGTTTATTTCTTTTTCTTTTCAATTTCCTATTTCGAAATTTTATCGCACTATTGACGCTTTTTCTTATTTCCGATTTATTATATTGGTTTATGTCGCACGATTATTTATTTTTTATTCGTTGCATTGTTACTCCTCTTCATTCTTTTTTATTCGATTTTCTTCGTTACCTTACCTGTTCGAATTTACATATTACAGACATTTATAGACATTGATATACATACACTTTTCACAGGGACATTTATATACGCTTTTATATTTACACAATTAACTTAACTCACATAAATATATTAATGTACATATACATTTACACAATTAATGAATATGGCCATTTACAATCGGGCAACCGAGGTAAAGTATCCTTGGCCAAGGGCACAACGCGCCAGCCGTGACTCGAACCCTCGAACCTGGATTTGTCGACGAATCCAAAGTTCCGATGCTCTTACAACTCGGTCACCGCACCCTTGATTGACATTGTTGCAGAAATCTTTAAATGTCTATGTATGGCAGCTAAATCAAATATAAATATTTGCAGAAATCGTTAAGACCTTCATAAATGTTACTGGTGGGCCGTGGCTACACCATCTTGTAGCGGTTAATCGATTTTTTTTTTTTTTTTTCTTTTTTGAACCACCAAACACTGGTTGAATAAACAGAAAACATGATACACATTCTTCAATATGGAATATAATTTGAACGCTGTTAAACATTTTATTTAGAATCAGTGGCTTTATAGTTGATACGAATGGAAACATTGACCCGCACGAGCTTTTTGTGTTTTAAATTTGTGTTTAAACACACTTACTATGTCTTTTATTTATGCTAGTTTATATAACACTCATCTGCTAGCTATGATCCGCTAGCTAGTGGAAGGATTTATAAGCCGTTTCCCAAACATTGACAATATTCGCCCAAACATTTTTCATCGGGTTTGAGTTACATGCCTTGCTTGGCGGCGGAAGGACTTCCATGTGGTTTTGGTTATCGAACCATTTCGCAACTACCCTTGATGTGTGTATCGTGCAGTTATCCTGTGCG
This sequence comes from Penaeus chinensis, assembly GCF_019202785.1. NCBI lineage: Eukaryota > Metazoa > Arthropoda > Malacostraca > Decapoda > Penaeidae > Penaeus > Penaeus chinensis. The sequence goes on along the minus strand of NC_061820.1, from coordinate 28,110,858 downwards.
AATATGGTTGTTCCTGTAAAGGATAGCAACATGCTGATGGTAGAAATATTTCTTCTAGCAATTTCAAAACATACATCTAAACTGAATTTCCTTTTTTTCCAACACCATGCATGAAAATCTACCCCACTTATTATTGGTCACGTGGCCCCTCCTCGCTGTTCCATAGGCCGTCTTCTGTACGCGTCATAAAAGTTAATCCAGTAATAAAGTTTAAGCCAGATCCCCATGTGCACTAGCAGCGTTCAGGATTAATTTTCAAGCCTCCTCTAGACTAGTCTTTACTTTTGAGCTTAGATTTATTCCTGTGCATGCGCTTTGAAGACAAGTTAATCCCACCAATCACGTACTGCTACGTCATGAGTACGTCATAAACTTGACAAGAGCCACTACTCGTCCATTTAGAGTTATTTTCGGCAATAACATCATAGGTCTTAGAATTTCCATACATAGTTATCAACCTGAAAATTAAATCATATATACTGACATAATTTTTAAGATATCCTAAAAATGAAAGTAACTTCCACTAATGAGTATAAATATGTCAAGAAAATCCCGTAACGAATCTTCGACGTTCAGAGGCTGCGGGCAAGGAGCTCGTATTTCCAGGTTCGTAAAACGGAAAAAAAAAATATGGTTAAAGACACAAAAATAGACGTTTCTAACTGTAAAATAACCACGATAAAAAAAGAGCTTTTTTGATTTACGAAATTGCAACATATGCAGGCAAACTTTTATATGGACCTCGCGAACAACACCGTGAAAGAGACATGTTTAACTCGCCCAGCACCTTCAACGCTGTCAAAGTAAACTGCGCGATGAATATCTACTGGTGATTGTCATTTTTACTTGCGTTTCATTGTAAATAATAATAATAATAATAATGTTTTCGAGTTCTTAGCGCAGTTTCGTTACCAATTTTACTACTACAACTGATATATCCTTGTATTTAAGAAAGTTTAGAACATTTCTTTAATTAAACATTTTCCTTGTCAGTAGGCCTACATGTGCGTCGTAAATATTATGTGAAGATCAAACTGCATCATGAGTAACTGCTTAAAACTTATTATATACGTGCATAATGAAGAAAAACAGACTTTTTTCACAACCACCTCTTCTCCAAACATAGGAGTGCCTCCTAATTTATGAAAGCTGAACATCAGTTGCCAGAAAAATAATTATTCACGCAATGTCATAATTCAAATTGCGAAATACAAGTAGATTTTATGCTATACTGGGAATTATGTATGTAGGGACATGAAGAATGAGTGTTAAAG
>NC_061820.1:28079584-28087084 GCF_019202785.1 Penaeus chinensis | reverse complement strand
GACCTTTTGTGACCTTTGAGACTCCCACTTATAATTGATGTTTCTTTTATTCATCATATTATGGACTCTGTTCTTCATTTCTTTTTATATTGATAATGGATATATAGAGATGTAGGAAATAAATTGATAGTGATTGATGAGTGATGGTTGCATGGAGAGATAGGTATAGATGTGTAGTCAGATAGATAGATAGATAGATAGATAGAATGGAAACAGTTGGGTAGCTAAACATATAAACCAAAGATATCGGATAGAGATTATTTTTATTTTTTATTTTTTATTTTTTTTCATTTCTAGTATTATTTACCTATTATGTGCATGAAAAGTTCTTATAAAGGTCATAACCCTAATGGAGATGGTACTAATCATTAATAGTTTCTGCTATTGTGATGGAATGAAAATGTGAAAATCAATAAAAGCTTTTAACAATAATATGATCTCATTATTAGCATTAGTATAATAGCAGTTGCTCGATATAATCATCAGCTACACGTAATCATCTAACAAACAAGGGATCACGATTATCACTAAGTAAAAATAAATTCAACAGTTACCTCTCCCCCCCACCCCTCCAAATACTTTCTGGAAAGTAATCATAGGTATGTTACTTTTCGTACAGACAATACAAATGAATGTCATTATTGTTAATATTATCAATATCAATATTGTCGTTATTGCTCTTGGTATTAGTGTTATCTTAGTTGTCATTGTTGTTACTGTTGATGTTTTTACTATTATTTATATCATCATAATTATTGTTCTTATCATTAGTTTTATTATTTCTACCATTATCATTATTATTATAATTACTGTAGTGAATTTCACTGACTTCAGGCGGGTCCTCCCGCAGGCTTCCGGGCCGCCTGTTCCCGTGACGATTACGGTTATCTATATAAAATCTACGGACTCCTCTGCCCTGCAAGATGACGTGGTTTTCCAGTTTTCCTGTGTTTATATGTTTTTGTTTTTTTATAAGAATAAACCTGTGTTTTTATACCCCTTTGACTTACCTTTCTCACTGGTCCGTGATCTACATCTACACTACTTCTACTATACGTAACACTACTTTAACACTACTTACCTTATGTTCCACACTTACCATTGTCTTATTCTTGCCTTTTGCCTTCGACTAATTCACCTTAGTTCTGTTTCTCTCTTCATGTTTCCCGTTTTCCCTCACGGATCCCTTCTTTCACTTTTTCATACTTTCCTGTCATTCACTTCTTTTACGTGCCCATTTTTGTATAGTTTTATTGTTTTTTTATTTATTTTATGTATTGTAAAACTTTTAACTCGCCATACACTATTTAATAAACTAAACGAAATGCATTATGGGTAAAACCTCACCAAGCGCGGGAAGCAACAGTATAAAAGGTCAAGCCAGGTCGGTCAGAGAGAGGGGGAGAGGCTTTTATCTTGTGTGGTGACAGATCGTTGGATTTTTAGCTGGCTGACTGGTGCTTTTCGAGCTGTGGCGGGTTGCCTCTGTTTATCAAGTAAGTGTATGGTGTGATGTCATGTATATTGGTTATGTTCAGAAAGATTTGTGCGTAATAAATGTATAATATGGATGCCCTTTTTATGTTGCCTTTTTAGTCAGCCAGTGATGTTATTATTTCATTGTTCTTTTATTGTGACTACGGGATCACTTTCAATGTCATCACCCAAAATACGCCAAACCCATTACCTGTAGATTACCTGTAGTTGGGTAACACGCTACCAAATTAACATCTCTAACGGAGTTTGATTATCCACTACAGTTACCATTATTGTTATTATTATTAGTTTTATGATTATTATAATTGTCTTTATTATTACTATTATTATTATTATTATCATTATTATTATTATTATGTTATTATTATTATTATTATTATTATCATTATTATTATTATTATGTTATTATTATTATTATTATTATTATCATTATTATTATTACTACTACTACTATTATTATTATTGTTATTGTTATTATTATTATTATTATTATTATTATTATTATTATTATTATTATTATTATCATTATTATTATTACTATCACTATAATTATCATTATCATTATGTTATTATTATTATTATTATTATTATTATTATTATTATTATTGTTATTATCATCATTATCATCATCATCATTATTATCATCATTATTATTGTTGTTGTTATAATTATTATTATCATAATTATAATTATTATTACTATTATTATCATTATTATTATTATTATTATTATTATTATTATTATTATTATTATTGTCAGTATTATCATCCTGATCATTATTATTATTATTATTATTATTATTATTATTATTATTATTATTATTATTATTACTACTTGTTTTGTTATTGTTATTGTTATTGCTATCTTTACTATTATTATTATCATCAGTATTAACAATCTCATTATCATTAATCTTATTAATAATCATATTATTATTATTATTATTATTATTATTATTATTGCCGTCATCAGTATTATCAGCATCGATATCATAAACATTATAATTATTAATAGTAGTTGTAGCAATATTAATAGTAGTAATTGCAGAGTAGTAGCGGCAGTTACAGCAACAAGCAGTAGTATTAGCAGTACTATCAGTATTGGTAAGAGTAAAAGTAGTTAAACTAATATTAGGAACGAATTTGCTATATTTTTTGTCATCCTTATCATTGTTATCACTAATATCATTATAATAGTAGTTGTTGTGAAAATGATAATGATAATCATAATAATGATGCTACCACTACTACTACTACTTACCTCATTATTATTGTCATTATCACTTTTATTATAATTATCATTATTGTTAGTACTGCTATTAGTATTTTTTATCATTATTATTAGTACTGCTATTTTTATTATTATCATTATTATTACTACTGCTATTATTATCATCATTATTAGTAGTACTGTTATTATTGTTATAACTATTATTACAACTATTATTAACTTTTTTATCATTTTTCGTAGTATAATTCTTACATTTTAGTTGTTTTTATTGTCATTGCTATTATCATCTTCATTATCATTATTACCATAATTATTATCCTTATCAGTAGTATCATTATTACAACAATTATATCATTACTATTATCATTTCCATCATTACTAATACTACAACTGTTATCTTTATAATCATCATATTGTTATTATCATTAATATCATCATTACATTATTTTCATTATGACTGTCATTGTTATTACCATTCCTTTAATTTCTTTGTCTTAGTCCTCTTCTCCATGGTTTTTATTATCCAAATAATCATCCTTGCATGTGTCTGCGTGTGTGGACGCGCACATTACATTTTCATAATCATGTTTCTTAACGTCCCAGGTTGGCGAGCGAGAGCAGTGTTGACATCATGAATATGCATGGCCCTCAGATGATGAAAGTTAACTTCGGCTAAAAAAGTTTTTCAATTAGTCTAAAGTGTTGAGTGTTCTGTGTTAACTTGCTGAGGGATATTAATATTGAATATATTCATTAGGAGTAAGTTTTAATTTTGTTTTTGTTTTGGTGTTTCTGGTAGCAGATAATATATACCGAGTTTCCGATGCGCTTCTTCGTGTTGTGTGTTTTAATTAGATATTCAGCAGAAAAATAATCCTGTGGTTAGTGTGAATAACAGTTTTGTTAGCAATAGTAATAACACTGATAATAATGATGGTATATTATCAGTGTTACACAATAACAATAGTTTTACCGGTAGTAATAGAAGTGGGAATCATTATTAAATGAAAAATCTTGAAAATACAAAATGCAAGAGAGAATGTGAAGGCACGTAAAACAGCTAAACTTCCGTATTCAAAAACTAAAGGAAAAGACGTCGTAAGTGAAGTCTAGCTGAAGGCCTCACCACTAAAATCAAAGGCAAGACCAGCAAGTCTCGCGCCACAGCTGAAGGCTTAAAAATCCTTAAGCCTAAAAGCTAAATGCGGCAGAATGAAACCCGGCTCTGATGAAACTAAAACCAGAAAAAAATAAAAGATCCCAACTATGAAGCATGAAAAGCAAAAGCAAAAGCAAAAGAACACCAGCCAAGTTCATTAATAAAACATGGTCAAATTGTTTAATAAAAAATATTATAAGATCACTTCCAGCTTCTAGGCAAAGAATGTCAGGCACATCAGTACTTAGCTTTGTATCTTTCGTGATAACCTTTCGTTGTCCACTTCGTATCCTGTGCTGTGTAGTGCAGCGTTAGCAGTCTCGCCAAGCAATCTTGCTGACCTGCGATCAAATCCCTCACCGCCAGTGGATGGTAACCCCGGCCATGCATTGCACACAGGGGGTAATTTAGAAGCAAAATAAACAGACAGCATGTCACACTAAGAATACCTATTATAACAAACGGAGTAAACTAAATTTTAATCACACGCACACACACACACACACACACACACACACACTATATATATATATATATATATATATATATATATATATATTTTTTTTTTTTTTCTTGTCTTTTTTATTTTTTTTTTTTTAATTGATACATTTAAAAATACAAACAAAAATGGGCAAAAGTAAAATGAAAAACGTAAAAATGAAAACAGAAAAGGAAACGTAACGTATACAAAAAAAAAACAAAAAAAAAAAACAAAAAATGCGTAAAATGTTGCCCCTAAAATGAAAGCCAATAAAAGTAAACACGTTTTATAATGTTTCGTTATTTATTCATAAATAAAAAGGGCACCGAAAACAAAATAAAAACGCAATAAAAACGATAAAAAATAACAAAATACAACCATACAAGACAAGCAAAAGGCAGCGAGCATTCCATTGACAAGTGCAGCCAGAGCGGGAGAGAGGAGAGAACGAGATATAACATTACAGAAGCAATATTAATATTAATGATAATAATAATGATAATGATACTGATAATAATTGATATTAGTAGTATATTAATGATAATAACAATAATAAAAATAATAATGATTATCATAATAGTTGTAATAGGAGTAGTAGTATTAATGATAATAGTAATAGTCAGCATAATAAAAATAAAAATAATGATAATAATAATAGTAAAAATAATAATGGTAATAACAATAACATTAATATTAATAACGATAATGATGATAATGGTAATAAAGATGATGATGATGATGATGATAATAATAATAATAATAATAATAATAATAATAATAATAATAATAATAATAATAATAATAATAATATTAATAATAATGATAATAATAATAATGACAATTACAACAATAATAATTGTTATCAATGTAGTGACAGTAATAGTAATATTAATGATAAAAGCAATGATAATTATAAGATAATAATAATAATAATAACAGTAACATGAACAATAATATCAATAATGATAATATCATTATTAATAGTGATAAGAAGGATAATAGTAATAACAATGATAATGATAACAATGATAGAAATAACAATAATAATAGTATTGATAACAATATTAAGGATAGTAATGATAAAGATAATAAGAATAATGATAATGATGATTATAATGATGTTAAAGACATGATAATGATACCAATAATGATAATAGTAATGATAATGATGACAAAAATAATTATTATGATATTGATAATAATAATGATAATAATAATAATAACAGTAATATTAGTAATAATAATAACAATAACAATAACAATAACAATAGCAATAACAATAACAATAACAATAACAATAACAATAACAACAACAACAATAATAATAATAATAATAATAATAATAATGATAATAATAACAATGATCATGATAATAATAACAATAATAATAAGAAAATAATAATGATAATAATCAAAATATTGATAATCAAAAGAATGATAACGATCGTGATAATCTAAAAAAAAATAATAGTAATAATAACAGTAAAGATAATAATGATTATAATAATAGCAAAAATAATAAAAATACTAACAAAAATAGTAATAAATGAGAATTATGATAATGATAATAAGAACAATGATAATAATCAAAATAGTAATATTAAAAAAGTAAAATAATTGTAATGACATCAATGATAACGGTTTTCAAAATAAAGATACTTCTAACAACGATGATCTTAATATTGATAAGAACAATGATGATAATGATAATAATGATAATGATAAAGATAATAATAATAATAATAACAATATAATGATAATAATAATAATAATAATAATAATAATAATGATAACAATAATAATAATAATAATAATAATAATAATAATAGTAATAATAATAATAATAATAATAATAATGATAAAAAGTAGTAATAAAATAGTAATAAAAACAATAGTAATACTACTAATAAGGAAAATAATAATGATAGTATTCATAATAACAACAACAACAAATACAATAATAATGATAAGGATAATAATAATAATATAATGATAACATAATTATTATCATTATTATTATTATTGTATTAATAAGAACAATAATAATAATAATAGAATAATAGTAATAATAATAATGATAATAATAATAATATTAATAATATTGATAATAATAAAATAATAGTAATAATAACAGTGATAATAATAATGATAATGATAAAGATAGTTATGATAATAGGATAATGATAACAACAACATCATCAACAACAACAACAATAATGATGATGATAATAATAATAAAAATAATAATAAATGTAATAATAATAATAATAATAATAATAATAACAATAATAGTAATAATAATATTTTGATAATGACAATGATAATGATAATACAAATAATAATGATAATAATAACAATGATGTTGATAATGACAACAATGATGATGATGATGATGATGACAAATAAGAAAAAAATAATAATGATAATATCAAATGATAATGATCATATCAAAAATAGTAAAAATTATATTGGCAGTGATATTGATATTAGTAACAATTGTTACCCTAATTTTGATAACACTAATGCTGATGATAACAATAATATTATTATAATAATAATCATAACAATAAGGATAATAATAAGTAGTAATATTAACAATAAGGATAATAATAAGTAGTAATATTAACAATAAGGATAATAATAAGTAGTAATATTAACAATTATGATTATAATGGCAGTGATTATGATGATAATGATAGTGATAATAATAATAACATTAACAACAGCAACAACAAACACAACAACGGCAACAACAACAACAATAATAATAATAGTAATATAATAATAATGGTGATGATGATGATACTACTGCTAATAATAATAATACAAATAATGATAATGATGATAATGATAATAATAAGAATAATAAGAATAGTAGTAATACTAGTAGTAGTAGCAACAGCAGTAATAGTAATACTAATAATGATGATGATAATAATAAAATAATAATGATAATGACAATTATGACAATAACAACAAAAGTGATAATCAAAAATAACGAAAAATGTCCCGGCAATCATATATCTTAATCAGATATTTGTTAGAACGAACGAAACTTTTACGTTGAACACAATGGTCGAAATTGCAAAAGTAATTCCACAAATATTTTCAGCCTCTTATTTTCCCCTAAACA
>NC_061820.1:28069584-28072084 GCF_019202785.1 Penaeus chinensis | reverse complement strand
CCAACAACCTATCGCTTGACGTTGAGCTGAACACCAGGATCGGCAAGCTGCAACTGCAATGGCCCGCCTGACAAAGCGAGTGTGGGCCAACACCATGCTCAGCACCAACACTAAGATGACAGTCTACCAGGCTTGTGTGCTGAGCACTCTCCTCTATGGCAGTGAAGCGTGGACCCTTTACTCCCACCAGGAACGCAGGCTGAGAGCCTTTCACTTGCGCTGCCTTCGCAGGCTGCTCGGCACCACTTGGCGGGACCGCGTCACCAACATAGATGTCCTGGCCAAGGCGGGGATACCGAGCATGTTTGCCATCCTGACCAAGAGACGCTTGCGCTGGCTGGGCCATGTCACCCGAATGGATGACAGGCGCATCCCTATTGACATGCTGTTCAGGGAGCTGGCCACAGGCACCAGGCACAGATCATGGACGCCCAGTCCTCCGCTACAAGAATATGTGCAAGCGCGACCTGAAAGCAGGTGGTTTCAACCCATCTGATCTGGAGACGGCGGCCTCAGACCGCTCTGGCTGGCGGTCCACCAACCGGGCTGTCGCCAAAGATGCAGAGGAGGCAAGAGCCACCAGCTGGGGGGAAAGGCGCCTCCATAGGCAGCAGCGGCAGCAGTCGGCTATTAGACAGGAGACAGACAACATCGTCTGCAGCAGGCATATACTTACACACACACACACACACACACACACATATATACATAAATTAATAATTACATGTATATATATAAATATATATAAATATATATATATATATATATATATATATATATATATTTAAAGATAGATATATAGATGTATAGATATATATAAAGATATATCGAGAGAGACATAAAGATAGATAAATAAATTGATAGACAGATTGAAAAATATGTGTTTATGCGGGGCTGTCTAAATCAGTCTCGGTGTAATCATGCCTTAAAGCCTCTTTCTATTTTTCCCATATCAGAATATACATACCTGGCACCCCTTTCATGCATGAATTCCCAGCTTGGCATACCTTGCAATGGCTGCCTCGAAAGCGTTTGGGGAAGTAATTCAGGTTTTATCAAACCCATCTTGCGAGGAAGGATATTTCATGCATGCAACATACGAAAGGTTTCTTCATTTATATTTTAAATTTCGCTTAAATCTTGTGATAATAACGATAAAACAATATTTTTATAAGGGTGTTATTATGCTAATGCTAATAATATCAAGGATTTGATTACTAGTCATGATGGTCATAATAAAAATTTGGTAACATACAATGATAAAATGATGATAGAAAAAAAAAACAGCCATGAGTTTATTATTGCACGGAATTGTTTAATATTGTTTATAACACAAACAAATCATTCAGAAGCTTTGATTTCCAAACGCATAATAACATCATATCGTAGAATGATATCAACCACCAGAAAAATCATATAGAGAATATGTAACACAATATAATTCTTTTTCCTGAATATAACATCCTCGGCAGCCTCTGAAATACAAAACGGAATCCTAGATATGAAAATAGCCCATGATTACTAACCTGTCATTGAATCACATATTGGAAAGATTACATGTCTGGCACTGAAGGCAAACAAATGAATAAATTACATGAGAAATCTTCTTCGTCTACTTGTTTTTCTTTTATTTATTTTTTCGTTCTTTCTTATTGCCGATGCTGTTCTTTAATGTCTTGTTTTTTTATATTGTTGGTGTGATGATAATCATCATTAACGTTACTGTCTTTTCTATCACTGTGATTATCTTTAATACCATTGTTATTATTATTATCATTATTACTAATAGTATCATTAGTATTCTTATTTTTATTCTTATTATCATTATAATTACAATTTTTATTATAATCATAATTATAATTTTCATCTTTACTATCGTTATTATCATAATTGTTATCAATAATATATAATAATTATTAGATTTATTGTTATTACTATTATCATTATTATTAACCATTATATAATTATTACTATTATTATCATTCCTATTGTTATTATTATTATTTATCAATTATTACAATTGTCATTATCATTAGCATTAGTAATATTGATATAATTATCATTATTGATACCATTAATATTATTACTATTAATAATGAGAAAAAGTATTACTATTATTATTATAATTATTAATGTTCTTATCATTAAAGTTTTCCTGAGTATAATTATCACTGTTATTGCAATCATGATTATTAATATTATTATTTTTATCATTATCATTATTATTGTTGTTGATCTTGTTATTATTAAGATCATTATAATCATTATTATCATTCTTATTAATGTTATTACTATTATTATTATCATTATTTTATTTCTAATATTACTTTCATCATTATTATTTGATTTTCATTATTTTTAATATTACTTTCATCATTATTATTATTATTACAATTATTATAATTTCTCTTATTGTTATCATTATCACTATTATTACTGTTATCATTAGTATTATTACCATTGTTACCGTTATTATTATTTATTTCATAATTTTGATTCC
>NC_061820.1:28049584-28052084 GCF_019202785.1 Penaeus chinensis | reverse complement strand
CTTCCATGGTAATCTCCCACATAACGTCATGCACAGCTTCAGGATGTTATTATACGTAGCAAGCTGTCATGCAGGTCGTCGCCACGCCACAGACATGCATATCTGGTCAGTTTACATGTTAATATTGATCACATATGGAAGACATGGGTCAGGCAGACATTTAGATAGATAGGCAGTATGTATGTTTACACGTGTGTGTGTGTGTGTGTGTGTGTGTGTGTGTGTGTGTGTGTGTGTGTGTGTGTGTGCACTTTGCATGTGAGTAAGAAAAATATATGCCTATATGTCAGTCAGTCTATACATCTGTCTGCCTGTAGAGAGACAGACAGGTAGGTAGAGAGATAGACAAATGTCAGGCTAGGACACAAGAAAATAGAAAACGATGACAGAAAGACAGATGGGCGGACAGAGAAAAGAAATATGAAAACAATAAAGAAATATAGACAAAGGAAGAAATTAACAGTCATATATATATATATATATATATATATATATATATATATATTATATACATCTATCTCATATATATATATATATATATATATATATATATATATATATATATCACATACTCCTTCCACAATTCCTACACACCTTTGAGACGAAATAATTAAATCCATGAAGAGACGAAGCTCCGCCATTTAATATTTATTTTCGGAACTCAGACTTGGCGGACTCGACTGATTAAATTTCAAATATCTGACGGAACCAAATGATACGCGATTGAATAATTTAAAACAGTGATTTTCTGTCGTCTAGCTTTTCAGTTTAGTGCATATATTTCTTTATCATCTTATCAATTTTATTAATCGTCCTTCCCTTTGTAATCGTTGTCGTATTTAAAAGATTTATTATGTTAATCATCATATGAATACCTTTATGGTTTTGTTCTTTGTGTGTGCTTTTGCCATATTTTTCATTGTCTTACTTTTTTAAAACTAATTATAGTAATAACTGTGTCTAATATCGATCATACGTTTTGTATCTAATATTAATCACATTGTTTATTTGTTTATTTCTTTACTTTAAGTTTCTTGTTGTCTATTTTCATCTTTTAGTCCAAAGTCAAATAAAGATTACGTCTATAAATGCGAAACCTAAGAATTACAATTTGGCTGCACAGACAAAATCTTTTTACTTCTTTTCTTTGTATTTTCTTTCCAACGCTACTTTTCCACTACCCTCCCCCCTTCCCTCGACATACGACCCCCACCCCCAACCCCTCATCCTTCAACACTCGTCTAAGACTCTCTTGCAACTTCACAAAAATTGCCTGATTGCACAGCTCTCCGACGACACACTTGATCAGAAAGTTTGAATGGATTTCTCCTCCATCTTCTTTTATGTACAGTAAGTTGACAAGGAGTTAAAAGCGTTGTCACCAATAGCTTCAGAAGTAAAGATTGGGATCCTGTGTAAGGTATATCGATTGGGATCTTTCGTGTGACCGAAAGATTGGAATCCTCTGTAAGAGTTAAAAGTAGTATTCGCTATACATTCCAAAATATGGCACCTACTGCTGGTATAAAGGATTAGAAAAGCAGAGGCTCCAAAATTTTGTGTCACGAAATTACGTAGGATTGCCGCGTGTTGAAAAGCAGCAAAAACATTACATAGATGCAGCTTAGTCTCTGTCTCATGCGAATACCGTGTACATGTCACCAGAGAAGTTACACGAGTGTTTAACATTTTCTGTTTGTTATGCTTGTCTTCCGTAGCTGTCAATATTAATTATACATCGTCTGATGCGAAGGGCTAAGGGAGTTTGGAAGACAAAGACAAAAAGCTAGGGGAACCACTGACCATAAGCTCACTCTGTAAAGTCAAGACAAGGAGATTCCCCCACAGTGTCTAAGGGTCTGATGCTCTGTAATTCTAAAGTTTGAGATTCTCTGTACTATCTAAAGATTGGGACCCTTTGTAAGGCTATAGTATTAGGATCCTTTGTAAGGCTTCAAGATTGAGATCTTTTGTAAGGCTATAATATTAGGTTACTTTGCAAGGCTTAAATGCTGTGATCCTTTGTATGGTCTTAATATTAGTCAGAGGAAAAGCCACAAGAGATACTAGACAAAGTGGTTGAATCCAGCAAAAAGAAAGGGCTAACCATAAACTGCAGGAAGACAGAATGTATGATAATTAGTAAACAAAAAAACAGACAAACAGTGTAAGATACTGATCGGTAAAGAAATTCAACTAGCTTGGCAGCATGATAACTGAAAATGGCAAATGTGACAAAGAAATTAGAAGACAGGCAAGATCAACGGAAAACGAAGCAAGGGCAGACAAAGAATAAAGGCCACACAGGACCAGAAGAGGTGGAAGTCCATGATCGCCAACGTCCTAGCAAGACACGATACCTGAGAGAGAGAGGTGTCATCCAGTTGAGGCCTCCAACAAATGTTAGGCCTTTACGCGCACATTACTGGAATCTGTTGACACAACTTTGCGTTTTGATTCAAGGTGATACACTCCGACCAGCCAATCAAAGAGCGAAACT
>NC_061820.1:28022084-28024584 GCF_019202785.1 Penaeus chinensis | reverse complement strand
TTACTATTGTGATTAGTATTGTTACCATTATTACTATTTCTTTTATTATCATTAATATTACTGTTGTCATTACTAATATCACCAATTTCATTATCATTATGATTATCATAATTTTTACTACTCTTATTATTATCATTATTATTATCCTTTTCATCAATTTTACTATTATTAGTATTGTTGTAATTACTATCATTATTATCATTAATATTATCATCATTACCGTAACCATTAATATTATTGTTATTATTATTATTAGTAGTAGTAGTAGTAGTAGTAGTATTAATAGTATCATCATTACTGTTATCATCGTCATTATTATCATTATCATCATATTATTATCATTATCATTATTATTATTATTATCATTATCATGTTTATTTTTTTTTCTATTTATAATTATAACCATTGATGTTGTAATTATTGTCATGATTTATCAATATTATTATTATCATTATAATTATCAAACCTTCTACGACGACTCCTCTCCTAAAGAGAATCCTCACCTGCCCGTCCTCAGCCTGCCCTACACTGAGGAGATCTACTCTCTCCGCCGCCCTCTTCACACTCTCAACTGCAGGCTGTTTTTTCGCCAGGTGAACACTCTCCGTCGTAACCTGGTCCACACCAGCCCTCCCTCTTCCTCGAAGGTGGGCACCTATGCTGTTCCTTGTACCTCCTGACAAGCAATAATTTGGCGAGACGGGCGCTAGTCTCACGAAGCGCCTGTCTCAACAAACACGCTGTATCCAGGGGACACAGCAACAACGTTATCTTTTGCCATCAGATGGACTGGTCAGCGGCGCGAATTGTCTTTCCTTCCGCTGACGTCCACGCCCGCAGATCGGTGGAATCCTCCTAAAAAAGGCTGCTGCCTAATTTCAACGTGAACAGTGGCTTTTTTCCTGCCGACAGTTTTCTCGCTTCCCACATTCTCCGCCTTCTCCCGTACGCCAGCCACCCTGCACACAGTCCACCCGATCTTCCGACCTGATCTGACTTCCCTTCGCTTACGTTTGTCTGTTCTTACCTGCCCCGTGTTACCGCGTTGGCTTTTCTCTCTCTGTTTTATACCTCCTCCTCTTCCTTTCCTCTTAAGACCTGAGGATGGAATCCAGGTAGATTCCGAAACTGTTGTCTCATTTTCAATAAATCTAGTTTTATATTGTGGGTTTTCCTACCATTATGATTATCATTATTGTTTTTGTTGTTGTTATTATTACTGTTATCATAATCATTATTATCCTCATTATTAGTATTACCATTATTGTTATAACTATTATTGTTATTACTATTATTATCCATATTATCATTGTTATCCTTATCTTTATTATTATTATAATCATAATCATTATTATTATCATTACTATTATGTTTATCATTATTGTATAATTACTGCTACTATTATTACTTTTATTATCATTATTATTTTTTTTCCATTACTATTATTGTTTTGGTTTTATTATTGTTATTACTATTACTAGTATTATTAAGATTATTACCATGTTGTTATTGTTATATTATCATTATTTTTATTTTTATCATTATTATTTTTTTTTTATTATTGTTGCTGTAATTATTGTTATTTACCATTATTATCATCATCATCATCATCATCATCATCATCATCATCATCATCATCATCATCATCATCATCATCATCATCATCATCATCATCATCATCATCATTATCATCATCATCATCATCAGCCTCCCCTGCCAGTTTACAGCCTCTCCGTCATCGAGACTTCTGCATTGCCTCCTCGTGGCCACCCATGGAAACTGGGCACCTTGCGGTCCCAGGCTATACTGTGGGGGGATCTCGGAGCAGCAGGAGGCCCCAGAGGTACAGAGTAATGGCCCACCGGCATGTGGGCACGCCCTGGCTCCATACCAACTCCTGCCCCTCAGCCACCCTTGCGTTAATGGGCGGCAGCTATTGAAATAACTGAATGTCCTGGGGAGAGGGGTGTCCCTCGGCGATGGTCATCTCCTCCAAGGAGTAGCCCTAGCCATCTCCAGCCGACTTCAACCCTAGGTAGTTAACATAGGTTGATGAGCGTATTATGGCAGCGAGGCTGAACCATGCTTTTGGCTTCATGTATGTTATTCCTGTGTACGTCCTACCGATGTTTGCAAACTTGATGTGAAAGAAGCATTCTATGCCAAACTCACATCCGTGGTAGACAATTGTCTCTGGTGAGACATTCGTATTTTTCTGGGCGACTTCAATGCGGTATCCTGCTGTGATCGAGCTGGCTACAAGATGCCTGTCGGTCCCCATGGCTCGAGAGCTGATCCCACCAGCGAGAACAGCCTCCTCCTCCGAGACTTAACTAGGTCTCAGAGAATGAGGATTTCTGGCTCCTGATATCAGCAACCCAACCCGCATCTCTGGACATGGTATAGCAATTCGGGTACTGTGGCCAAGGAGATCGACCATATTCTTGTCAGCAGTCGATGGAGGATCCTCCAGAATTGCAGGGTTTATCGGACTGAGCTC
>NC_061820.1:27989584-27992084 GCF_019202785.1 Penaeus chinensis | reverse complement strand
TAACTGTACGAAGTGCCCATATGTTTTTTTGTGCTTTCATTTTCACTGTGTTTCGTTCCGTTTTGTTGTTTTTCATTCAGTTTTGTCAAGTTTTTGCTTATTTTAGTTGGCTAAATAAATATGATGGTCCCAGCCCCGGTGTTTATCTTCATATATATATATATATATATATATATATATATATATATATATATATATATATATGTATATGTGTATATATGTATGTATAAATATATGATTGTATGTATTTACACACACACACACACACACACATATATATATATATATATATATATATATATATATATATATATATATTCATACACTGTATACACACACACACACACACACACACACACACACACACACACACACACACACAGTATATATATGTATATATATATAGAGAGAGAGAGATAGAGAAAATATATTTATATACACATACACACAAAGAGAAAGGAAGAGAAAAAGAGAGAGCCAAGAGCGACAGAGGCTGAGAGGAAACCAAAATTCTGCACAGAAAATATATACTGAGAGTGGCAAAGTTTGCGTAATATTCATAAGCAAAACTGCTTTAGTATGAAAATGATGAACCAAAAGGAACAAAGCTCTTTGTTATTTCATAAACTGTGACACGAATTTCCTGAAAATCATTTTACTTTTCTTTCTAACCTATAGTTCGCAAATGAAATAATGTATATAATAATATAAGACAGAGAACATCACTAAGAACAAGATATCTAAGTTATGTAACAGCCCTTACACATTAGTTTTATGCTATACAACTGGAATATAGACTTTTGCCTGACTCAGATTACAAAGAAAGAAAAAGAAAATCCCACAGGAACATTATAATGTGGTCTGATATAAAGTTCTATTTCAGTGCCTATTACAAGAAATAATCATGGCTTACCGCCTTATATGTCAATCTTTCGTCCATTTTGATATACCATTATAAGGCGTCTAGTACCGTATTTACTTATTTATTCATTTATTATGATTATTATTATTATTATTATTATTATTATTATTATTATTAATATTATAGTTGATATTGTTGTTGTTATTATTATTGTGGTTTGTTGTTATATGTATTATATTTTTATTTTATTTATTTTTTTTAACAATTCGAACGTTACATTATTTTCGATCATTCTACAATATCGATCCTGAAAATCGTTGAAGCCGAGCTATAATTAATCAGTCAATTAATTAATTAATTAAGATACCTCCAATGAAAACACCAGAAGTTAACATAAGGATTCATGTCCTGTCACGCAGGAGTTGGAAATAAAATAACTAAGCGAAAGCATGTTGTTTTTCTTACCTTTTACTCCCTATTTCGAAGTAAAGAAAAGGAAGACGAAGAAAGAAACTAACAACTAAAACTCAAAATTAAAAAAAAAAAAGATAAAAAAGTACACTACCCTTAATTTAAAGAGGAGCATGTGAAAGACAAGGGACCTATGGCGTCCCCATTCACTCTGTATACACTTGTCCCTCCTTCATCCTCTTAACCCTCTCCGCTCTCCTCTCTTCACCCTCTTCAGCAGTATGTAATCTAAATATACGTTTGCTTAATTATCTATTACTTTCTTTCAGTATCACTCCACCACCAAGCGTTGCTGTACATATTTGGCTCAGGAATATAAGAACAAAGAGAGGGAATATATAAGAATAACTGAATAAACTCAATAGGGCTTAAATATGGAATTAGAGATCCTGCTTCTCCCTCATATAGATTTGTGGAAGACAAAATCCTCTTACCTCGGCAGGATACTTGCAGGCACCTGAGAAGCGACATATTTCCCTTGGGAAGATAAGGCCAAGAATCTCATTACAAAAAAGAAAAAGAAATAAAATATATATATACACTTATATATGTATATATATATATTCATATAAATATACATATATATATATATATATATATATATATATATATATATAAACACACACACACGCACAATTTTCAAATTTCTTAATGAATTTAAAATTTGCGATGGGAACCCAAATAGTTTAATGAGGGTGATGTTGGGACTTTGGATTCACTTTGTACTATTCTTTATTTTTCTACAATTAACAGAAACTACTATGGTAAATGAAAACTTTAACTAAGTATTTTCTAAATTGCATTCTTATATTAACCTGAGGTTTTAAGCCTTTGAGGAGTGTAAAGATAGCAGTCGATATTAAATCGATGATTAATTTATACCGAAAACCCATGCATATGTTTATGTGTGTGTGTATGTATGTGTGTGTGTGTGTGTGTGTGTGTGTGTGTGTGTGTGTGTGTGTGTGTGTGTGTAAATATATTTATGTATTATATACATACATATGCATATATATATATATATATATATATATATATATATATATATATATATATATATATATATATATACATACATATGGGCGTTCAGAAAAATGCATCCTCGTCTGGTGGAAGATTTTGATTCTTATTCTACTGAAGAACATATAATATAATACTCCATCACCA
>NC_061820.1:27962084-27969584 GCF_019202785.1 Penaeus chinensis | reverse complement strand
CAAGTGATTCTTGTGGACATTCCCTCAGGGCAAACAGAAGAAAATGAATGTTCTCATCCCAGGAATTCCCTGTTTCTAAGCAAAACTTTTTAAGCATAGATTTTAAGGTCTGGTGAAATCTTTCAAGGCAACCTTGTGATTGGGGATGATAAGCTGTTGACATTTGTTGCGAGATACCTAACAGTTTTAAGACTTTTTGAAACAAGTCACTTGTGAAATTACTGCCTTTATCACATTGAATCTCTTTAGGGATTCCAAATGAAGTGAAAAAATGAAGTAGACATTTTACGATGGAATTGGCAGAAATATTCTTTACAGGGTAAACCTCTGGATATCTTGTAGCAGTATCCATAATTGTAAAGAGATATTGGTTCCCTTTCTTTGTTTTAGGCAGTGGACCTACACAGTCAATTACAATTCTTTCAAATGGATCCGAGTCTACTCGAATAGGATGTAAAGGAGCTCTTGGAATTATTTGATTGGGTTTTCCCCCAACTTGACACACATGGCAAGACCTGATAAATATTGTAACATCTTTCTTCATACCTGGCCAATAGAAATTTTGAAGTATTTTCTTGTATGTTTTTTGAATACCTAAGTGACCTGCTAAACCATCATGTGCAAGTGTCATGACTGATTTCCGAACTGACAACGGAATTACAACTTGATGTACTTCTGACCATGTATCTAAAGCACGGAGTTCAGGAGGACGGAATACTCTCATTAATAGTCCGTCATGATAATAAAAACCAGGGACCTTTTGATCTTTAAGACTGTCTGAGGCAACATGTCTGCATTTAGCAAGAGAGGGGTCATCGTTTTGAGCTGCAATCAATTTACTTCGGGTGATCTCTTGTGAGATCAAATGATCAACTGGATTTTCTTTTTCTAAGGAAGATTTCTTTTATAGCTTAGAACGAGTAACAGCACACACAGGGAAAATATGAGGTTGTTTCTGATCCAGTTCTTTAGTTGGGCTATAGGTTAAAGGCTTAGCAACAACATTAATTGTAGGGTACACTAATTTCCCTGCTAGATCATGTCCAAGAATTAAACTTATTCCCTCTATTGGAAAATTATTTTCTGTCACAGCTATCTTTATTTCCCCTGATACAAAATCAGAAGTGAGAAAATATTTGCTAGTTTATAACTAATTTTGGAAGTCAAGTCTTTAACAAGAACTTTTTCATCTGTATATTTTGTCTCAATTCCAGGTAAAGCAGACTTTAGAAGTATACTTTGAGCAGCTCCAGTGTCCCTAAGGATGAGTATGGGATATGATTTACTCATTGAATCAAGAGAAACAGTTCCCCGATATTTAAAATCACTGAATGGATCTGGAGAGTTTACATTTGTCACACTTGCCACTGGTTTTGGTTCATAAGCTTGGATGCTTGGATTTATGAATGGTCTTACATTTATGCCAGACTTTCTACACTTTGGGTCTTTGCACTTGTCTATGGTATGACCTGCTTGCTTGCAATAAGAACAAAAGTTTAATGGTGCAATTTTGCCAGCTTTACCACCACCATTCCCAAGGTTTTCACCAGAGGAGGACTGTACATAAAATCTAACCTTGTCTACCTTACCCAGCTGTGACCTTTTCAAAAGCGCAAATGAATCAGCTATTTGTGCTGCTTTAAGGAGACCGGTTTCACCCCTATCTTCTATATGCTTAAGGATATCGAAGGGTAACTTTCTTTTTACTTCTTCTAAAATAAGAAGTTCTTTTAATTGTGAGAAAGATTTAGTTGAAGTTGAATCTAGCCATTTGTTAAACAATCTAGCCTTCTCAGTAAAAAATTCAGCAAAGGTACCATGAGGAGACTTAGTAAGACTTCGGAACTTTTGTCTGTAGCCGTCAGGCGTGATTGCATAAGCATCAAGAATAGACTGTTTTATGGATTCATAATCATCAATGCAATCAAGATTTGAAAAGGTGATGGCAGCTTTACCGCTTAATTTAGGTTGGAGAAGCCAAGTCCACTCAGCATAAGGCCATTTAAAGTGTTCAGCAGTTTTCTCAAAGTTACGGAATGAGCCATCAGGATCATTTTCAAGAAATGAAGGAACAAGGGGTAGATTCTTAGTTAAATTGAACGTATCATTAATGACAGAATCATTATCGCCCATGCCATTTAATTTAGCTTCTAGTTTTCTTTCTTCTAATTTAAGTTTAGCTATTTCTATTTCCCTGTCTCTTGCTCTTTCTTCTAACCTTTGCTTTTCTACCTTAAGTTTTAAATCAAACGCATACTTTTCAAATTCTAGTCGAGCAGTGGACCAAGACTCCTCTTTCTGATCAGACAGTATGGAAGTGTCTCTAACGTCAAGCAGTTCGGGATCTTGAGGGTTTAAAGAATCAGTGGCTTCAGAGGGAAGTAATTCTCTTTGAATTAGATTTTCTAATACTAGTTCCTTAATTACTTTCTTAGTTGCTGAACCCGAATGAGGTACCGAGAAGTATTGAGCAATAAAGCGCCAATCATCTTTCTTAACAGGTTCGGCTAATTGTTCAAGTGTAGGATTTTCACAAAATTCTTTAGCATTAAATGTAGACATATTAAAAGGAATATTATTTGAATAGAAGTTACTGTTCGATCGACTTGTAGCAGAATAGAAATTGAAATTATTGCAGGAATGTTTGCTAATAATCCCTACGTTAGTTGACAGGCTAATATCGAACAGTTGACTTAATGACGTACTAACACCCAAGTTAGATAATGGCTTACAAATACCATGAATGAAGCAGACGGAAACAAGAACAAATTCTCAGCACTTTGACTTGCTTAGCCTAACTAGGAGAAAGTACGTGGAAACAATCCCGCGGTTCATGAACAAAGAAAAAAGGGTACGGTATTAATGTCGCCGGATGACTCCCTTATCTGATTCATAAACACTATTACAGTGATTGTTTGTGATCACCCTTATTAAGTAGGTGATGTTAACGTGATAAGATAAAGCGAGCCGTTAATTGTATAACTCGTCTCTATGAGAAATAAGGTTACGGTATTAATTATCTTGTGAAAAGATCCGGATATTTTACTTTAAATGTAAAAGTACGGCATTAAGTATCCCACTAAGTAGATCCGGATGAATTCCTTATTCCTGGTCGGACTGACGCGGTCTGCAAAGGCGTGATTATTATTAGAGTCCTGACTAATCTAGCTACTATATTGACATGGGGAATCCGCGTATTTTCTACAGTATTACAGGTCAAGCAAGACGGGAGTGATCAGTTCCAAGTACTCCATTACTCATTTAGCAGGAAATACTATCTCAGTAGTAAACACTTTTAAGTCTAAATGAAATCTAAAGTAACACTATCCTGACAAACCTGCAATAAAATCAACGATCATACACAAAGAGATTTTGATGGTGCATAAAAGAAGAATTATCAAAATAAGAATAAAAGAATCCCGGTCAGGCCCCCATTTATTACGGGTGTAGTTGTTTGATGAGATTTAATCTTATTCTAGGGGAATGATGTAACTACAAGTCCAAAATAAAGTTTGATGCAATAGGTTTATACTCCATGTATTATGATATTTCCAGGTTCTTAGAATATATTTAGTTTATTAAAATCCACGTAGTAGAATTGTATATTTATTTACTTAGTTTAGTATTTATTCTTTTTATTTATGTTTTATATTATTTTCATGGAAATGCATAAAAGGCAAGTAATGTTTTATTTTTATTTTCTCAAAACCAACCCATTACCAATATTTACATTACCCGTAAACCATCACAAAACCATGAATAAATATCTTTAATTAAGAAACACCATCAATATTCTTCTTGTAAATTATTATTTATATCTATCTTACGATTTCTTGTAGTATTACCGTCACAAGATTCTTGAGGTCACAGCTGAGGAGTAGCGAGGATAGTTGACCGAGCTGCCCAGTTCAATGGCTGAACAACTCTTCCTTTTTTCCGGCTTTCTTACCCTTATATAGGCCTTCTTGGCGGGTTCGCAGGGCAGCGTCTTGAGAAGTGGCGCGGAGGTCGCATCGCTTGTTCTCCAACGAGGTCGTTTGGGGTCAAGACGTTTGTTTTCCAATTTAAGATTTCGCGACGATAAATCGGCAATTGCAGACGGAATGGCGGCAGTTGTAGCCTTGATATATTTGACGACGAGGTTGTACTGTTGAAGTAGAAGAGACCATCGAAGAATGCGTTGATTCTGATTCTGCATCCGATGTATGAACACTAGAGGGTTGTGGTCTGTATACACCACCACAGGCTGATGGCTATGGAGGTAGCAGTCGAACTTTTTCAAGGGCTAATACCAAACTTAAAGCCTCACGTTCCATAGTAGAGTATTGTGTTTGATGTTTCTTCAGCTTTGCCGAGAAGTATGAAACTGGATGCATCACCCGAGTATCTTCATCCTCTTGTAGTAGCACCGCTCCAACACCATGGCCACTAGCGTCAATCTGCAGACTGAAAGGACGAGAGTAATCGGAGTTCTCAGCACCGGTTCCGAAGAAATGAAGAGCTTCAGTTATCAAAAGCTTCTGCGCACTCGGAGTCCACTGGAATGTACACTTAGAGCTGGTCATATCCGTTAGAGGCGTAGCTATAGACGAGAATTACTGCAGAAGCGTCTGTAGAATCCCACCATGCCCAAAAACCTCATGAGAGATTTCCGAGTTGTTGGAGTGGGGTATGCCTGGATTGCTTCTACGTTTGCCTGTTTGGGCAACGTTCGTCCCTGACCCACGATATGTCCCAAGTAGGTCACGGAGGCACTGCAGACAGTAGATTTGGCCAAGTTGATGGTGAATCCAGCTTCGTCTAAGGGGGAGAACAGAGAGCGTAGCCTACGGATATGAACATCCCATGAGTCGGAGATAACAAGTAAATCATCTAAATAAGACTTAACACCTTCAAGACCCTGAATGGTATAATTGATTGCTCGTTGAAAGGTGGCTGGTGCATTACACATCCCAAAAGGCATTACTGTATAATTATACAAACCAAAAGGAGTTATAAAAGTAGATATGATTTTAGCATTATCTGTTTAATCCTATTTGATAGTAACCTTTCTGCATATCAATTTTGGTTATGAATTTGGCTTGTCCTATCGAGTCTACAAGTTCTTCAATTAAAGGAAGAGGATAGGAGTCAGTATAGTTACTTTATTTAACTTTCGGTAGTCTGTACATAATCTACTGGTACCGTCAGGTTTTCGCACTAGCAGTGAGGGTGAAGCCCATGGAGAGTTACTTGGTTCAGCTAAACCATGATCAAGTAGATAATCTACTTCCTTCTTCATAACAGCTTTCTTCTCTGGACTGAGTCTATATGAACTTTGCCTAATGGGTCTTACCTCGGGAGTGAGTTCAACATCATGTAGAGTATGGCCACAAAACCCTGGTTATCAGCTGTTACCTGAGGAAAATCTTTCAGTATTAGATATACATCATTTAACTTTGAAGCAGGCAAGTAATTTAAATATTTATGAAGATTAGCTATTATCTCAGAGTTATGTGGATTATGAGGACCTGGGATTTCTATGTAATCAGTCTCCTGAATATACTCTTTAGACATAAAAATTATACGAGATTCCTGAGGAATCATACATGCAATAGATTTGCCTTTGGCAAAGTCCTCCTTTGGCTGCCTGTCAATATACGATTTGATAAGTTGATATGTACCAACTGGGTATCTTTACGTCTATCAGGAGTTTGAACTACATATTTGTAATCAGAAACTTTATGAGAAACAACATAAGGCCCAATGAATTTGCTCTTTAGAGGGTTTCCTGGAATTGGAAGGAACAGTAAAACCTTGTCTCCTGGAGAGAATACTCGAGTTTGAGATTTTAAATCATGAGAAGACTTCATTTTGATTGGACGTTTATGAAGATTAGAGAGAGCCAATTTCCTTGCCTCTGATAACTTAGCTCTAAGATTATCTATGTAAGATGCCACTGTTTGATTAGGGGAGTTGAAGAGTCTGAAAACCACTGATCTTTAAGAATTTTAAGTGGACCTCTAATCTGTCTTCCATATAGTAATTCAAATGGAGAATATCCAAGTGATTCTTGTGGACATTCCCTCAGGGCAAACAGAAGAAAATGAATGTTCTCATCCCAGGAATTCCCTGTTTCTAAGCAAAACTTTTTAAGCATAGATTTTAAGGTCTGGTGAAATCTTTCAAGGCAACCTTGTGATTGGGGATGATAAGCTGTTGACATTTGTTGCGAGATACCTAACAGTTTTAAGACTTTTTGAAACAAGTCACTTGTGAAATTACTGCCTTTATCACATTGAATCTCTTTAGGGATTCCAAATGAAGTGAAAAAATGAAGTAGACATTTTACGATGGAATTGGCAGAAATATTCTTTACAGGGTAAACCTCTGGATATCTTGTAGCAGTATCCATAATTGTAAAGAGATATTGTTTCCCTTTCTTTGTTTTAGGCAGTGGACCTACACAGTCAATTACAATTCTTTCAAATGGATCCGAGTCTACTCGAATAGGATGTAAAGGAGCTCTTGGAATTATTTGATTGGGTTTTCCCCCAACTTGACACACATGGCAAGACCTGATAAATATTGTAACATCTTTCTTCATACCTGGCCAATAGAAATTTTGAAGTATTTTCTTGTATGTTTTTTGAATACCTAAGTGACCTGCTAAACCATCATGTGCAAGTGTCATGACTGATTTCCGAACTGACAACGGAATTACAACTTGATGTACTTCTGACCATGTATCTAAAGCACGGAGTTCAGGAGGACGGAATACTCTCATTAATAGTCCGTCATGATAATAAAAACCAGGGACCTTTTGATCTTTTAGACTGTCTGAGGCAACATGTCTGCATTTAGCAAGAGAGGGGTCATCGTTTTGAGCTGCAATCAATTTACTTCGGTGATCTCTTGTGAGATCAAATGATCAACTGGATTTTCTTTTTCTAAGGAAGATTTCTTTTATAGCTTAGAACGAGTAACAGCACACACAGGGAAAAATATGAGGTTGTTTCTGATCCAGTTCTTTAGTTGGGCTATAGGTTAAAGGCTTAGCAACAACATTAATTGTAGGGTACACTAATTTCCCTGCTAGATCATGTCCAAGAATTAAACTTATTCCCTCTATTGGAAAATTATTTCTGTCACAGCTATCTTTATTTCCCCTGATACAAAATCAGAAGTGAGAAAATATTTGCTAGTTTATAACTAATTTTGGAAGTCAAGTCTTTAACAAGAACTTTTTCATCTGTATATTTTGTCTCAATTCCAGGTAAAGCAGACTTTAGAAGTATACTTTGAGCAGCTCCAGTGTCCCTAAGGATGAGTATGGGATATGATTTACTCATTGAATCAAGAGAAACAGTTCCCCGATATTTAAAATCACTGAATGGATCTGGAGAGTTTACATTTGTCACACTTGCCACTGGTTTTGGTTCATAAGCTTGGATGCTTGGATTTATGAATGGTCTTACATTTATGCCAGACTTTCTACACTTTGGGTCTTTGCACTTGTCT
>NC_061820.1:27914584-27922084 GCF_019202785.1 Penaeus chinensis | reverse complement strand
AGTTACCTGGCTTGCAGACAATAATTCACAAGACTGGTCAGTTTGTATCAAGTTTGTTCAGTTTGAGAAAAATACTGCTCATCATTCAGGGATGAAGTGCTCTCATACTCTGCTATGTTTGGTTGTGAAGCCAGAGTTGGCCTGGCTTCTTCACCTCTACCCACAGAAGTTGTCTCAAGGTTGGAGAGTGAGGATGATTTCATAGCATCTATGTCAGGAGATGATACAACAACAAGAACAGGTTCTGCTGTAAGTTCTACTGGTTCAGTGACCACTAGCGAAGCGACTACAAGTGACAATAATGATTTATTGACCACTGAAGTGACTGAGGTACTGTCTGTTGATGCCATTGTTCAAACTCCTCAGATACTTCAAGATCACCAAGTCCAAATTCAGAAACATAGAGTGGAAGTATACAGAGGGTAGGCATCCCAAGCTAAGAGAATGGTCAAACGGAGTCGCTTAGACTTTAAAGTTGGTGAACCTAGTGACAGTGTTGCTGTCCCAATTCCAGGCGTGGATCGTGGTAGAGGAGATCCACGGAAAATCCTGGGTGTATTATCAGCAAAGATTTGAACAATGACTAGTATAAGAACGCTGTGAAGTCGTGTGTTCTAAAGGGTCAGTATTCAAGAAACCAGTTTGACCTCTGCCCCCAGCATTTGCTGACAGAAGATGATGTAAATCAGTATACTGCAGTATCACTTCGAGAAGCTGTTATTGCACAATCTGCATATGGTGGTCAGGGATTCACTAGATGCAACTGTAGTGGTCTGAAGAAATATTCAACTAACAGATGTAAGTGTTTCAAAGCTTAAGTGAAATGTGCTCTCGGTGCCATGAAAGTGTCAACTGTGCTAAAATGCTGATTGTTGAATAACCTTCAAATAGTTTTAATCCGAAAGATGCTCCTTGTGACAGCAGTTCTATTAATGTTATTAAGGACATTTTTTCAGATCATAATTCTATACCTTGCTCATCCACACATCCTCCACACATGTGAAAAAGATCGAAACAGTAATTTCATGAAATCCCTGACCTCCCAATTCAGGGATTTTCGTGAATTTCCTGGATATTTCTGTAAATTCATGAAATCCCTGAGTGAAACAGTGATTTCATGAATTTACTGAAAATTTTAGGGATTTCGTAAAATCCCTGATTTCACAACATTACTGTAACATATATGTCATCATCATCATTTGGGAGCTAACGCCGGCAGAGGCGCATAGTCACATCCACCCTTTGCTTCTACCTACAAGGGTCCCACATGGCGAGCCGCCAGGCAGGGGCCTGGCCCATCCCTAGCTCGACAGGTTTGATCGATCTGCCCTAGCTACGACCTTCTCGGTCGTCCCACAGGCCTCCTCCACCTAGGGTTGTCTCGAGCTAAGTGGCCATATAGTCTGAGTTGGCGATCACAGATTGTGCAAGTAACAGGTCTTGTACCGGTCTCACAGTGCAGCCGTTGGTTGGACACATGGTCCCGCCAATGATCCGGCGCAAGGATCTGTTACAAAAGGCATGAAGACGAGATTCCAAAGCACAAGATAGCGTCCAAATTTTGCTACCATATATCAAAACTGGCAGTATCAGGGCCTTGAAAACACGTAGCTTGGTCTTTCTGCACAGGTAGCAGCATCTCCAACTACTCTTGTCGAGAGATTTCATGACCCCTGCTGCCAATCAGTCTACTGACTTCCTGATCTGACAGCCCAGAGACTTTGATGTTTTCACCACAAGCATGTACCGACTACACAGGGTCTCATAGTAGGCCCCCAAAATCCTGGATCTTGGTCTTGGTCCAGGAGACCTCTAGCCCCAGGGGCTTCGCTTCAAGGGTCCCTCATGGCGAGCCGCCAGGCAGGGGCCTGGCCCATCCCTAGCTCGACAGGTTTGATCGATCTGCCCTAGCTATGACCTTCTCGGTCGTCCCACAGGCCTCCTCCACCTAGGGTTGTCTCGAGCTAAGTGGCCATATAGTCTGAGTTGGCGATCACAGATTGTGCAAGTAACAGGTCTTGTACCGGTCTCACAGTGCAGCCGTTGGTTGGACACATGGTCCCGCCAATGATCCGGCGCAAGGATCTGTTACAAAAGGCATGAAGACGAGATTCCAAAGCACAAGATAGCGTCCAAGTTTTGCTACCATATATCAAAACTGGCAGTATCAGGGCCTTGAAAACACGTAGCTTGGTCTTTCTGCACAGGTAGCAGCATCTCCAACTACTCTTGTCGAGAGATTTCATGACCCCTGCTGCCAATCAGTCTACTGACTTCCTGATCTGACAGCCCAGAGACTTTGATGTTTTCACCACAAGCATGTACCGACTGCACAGGGTCTCATAGTAGGCCCCCAAAATCCTGGATCTTGGTCTTGGTACAGGAGACCTCTAGCCCCAGGGGCTTCGCTTCAAGGGTCCCTCATGGCGAGCCGCCAGGCAGGGGCCTGGCCCATCCCTAGCTCGACAGGTTTGATCGATCTGCCCTAGCTACGACCTTCTCGGTCGTCCCACAGGCCTCCTCCACCTAGGGTTGTCTCGAGCTAAGTGGCCATATAGTCTGAGTTGGCGATCACAGATTGTGCAAGTAACAGGTCTTGTACCGGTCTCACAGTGCAGCCGTTGGTTGGACACATGGTCCCGCCAATGATCCGGCGCAAGGATCTTTTACAAAAGGCATGAAGACGAGATTCCAAAGCACAAGATAGCGTCCAAGTTTTGCTACCATATATCAAAACTGGCAGTATCAGGGCCTTGAAAACACGTAGCTTGGTCTTTCTGCACAGGTAGCAGCATCTCCAACTACTCTTGTCGAGAGATTTCATGACCCCTGCTGCCAATCAGTCTACTGACTTCCTGATCTGACAGCCCAGAGACGTTGATGTTTTCACCACAAGCATGTACCGACTGCACAGGGTCTCCTAGTAGGCCCCCAAAATCCTGGATCTTGGTCTTGGTCCAGGAGACCTCTAGCCCCAGGGGCTTCGCTTCATTGCTAAATGCATCAAGAACAGCCACTAGGGTTTCCAGAGATTCAGATAGAATGGCAACCTCATCAGCAAAGTCAAAGTCTGTAACCCTGATATTGCCCAGAGTTACTCCACAGTGACTTTGGACAGTAGCTCTACCCAGTATCCAATCCATGCAAGTGTTGAAAAGTGTTGGTGCAAGAACACTGCCTTGCCTCTAACAGGGAAGAAGCTCGACAGGCCCCCACCACACTTTACAGCACTTTCAGTACCTGTATACAGGTTAGCTATTAATCCAACAATCCTTGTTGGAATTCCTCTTAGCCTCAGGATCTCCCAGAGTGATTCGCGATACACCGTATCAAACGCCTTCTTGAGGTCGATGTAAGCTGCGAGCAGCCCACGTCCGAACTCACGACGGCGCTCTGTGTGAGAGTACTTTTCCTGGTACACTAAGTAGTGCAATGCCTCGGTGATTGCTGCAGTCCCACCGATCCCCTTTCACCTTCCAGAGAGGGATGACCACACCCCTCAGCAGTTCAGGGGTAATAGTACCAGATGGCAGACAGGACTGCATGCAAGCCCCTTGCTATAGGTTCTCCACCAACCATTAACAATTCAGCTGGGATGCCACAAACGCCTGCTGCTTTACCACTCTTCAGCTTGGAGATCGCCCCCTGACTTCAGTCAGGGAGGGTGGATCCCCGCATCCATGTTAACTGTTGGTGGATCAACCTGATATAACTGCTCAAAATACTCAGCCCAACGCACACGCACCCCATCAGGATCTGAGATTATCTGGCCACTTGCTGAGCGGACTGCAGTCGTCTGTGACGAGGGCTTGGAGTTCAGCTTTCTCAGGGCTTGGTAGGCAGGACGAAGGTCATTTACTAAGAAACATATATATATATATATATATATATATATATATATATATATATGTATATGCATATATATATACACATATTTATATACATACATACACGCACACGTTTGCATGTATGCATGTGTATTTATATGTATATATGTGTACCTCTCTATCTCTCTCTCTCTATCTATCTATCTATCTATCTATCTATCTATCTATCTATCTATCTATCTATCTATCTATCTATCTATCTATCTATCTATCTATATATATATATCTTCCAGTCTCTCCTTATCCCCTTTCTACCCTTTCTCTCTCTCCTATTAGGGTCTGAATGCTTGAAGTCACAAAGGAGCTTGTATCCTTTTATGGCATTTCTGTAAAAATATGCGTATATTAGTATTAAGTAAATAGATGAATAGGGGAAGAGATAAATTAAATAACATAAACAAATAGAGATAATTAGCAGATTCTAAGGTTTTCAACTTGATACGGTATTTGTTGATACACACACACACACACACACACACACACACACACACACACACACATATATATATATATATATATATATATATATATATATATATATATATATGTATATGTGCGTGTGTGTGTGTGTGTATATATATATATATATATATATATATATATATATATATATACATATATATACATACATCGGTCTCATCGGTGCGCCTGGCTTGTGTACTTTCGGGAGATCTCTTTTGGCCGGATTGCGGGGAGCCTCCTCCAGCAGGTGAAGAAGGCGTTTACCTCCAGCTGAATGCACGAGTATATAGTCATATATATACATATATATATAGTTATATATATTCATATATATATATATATATATATATATATATATATATTCATGTATATATGTATATATATTTATATATATATATATATATATATATATATATATATATATATATACATATATACATGAATATATATATATATATATATATATATATATATATATATATATATATATATATATATATATATATATGAATATATATATATATATATATACTATATATATTATATATAGACTATATATATGTATATATATGACTATATATATATATATATATATATATATATATATATTCATGTACATATATGTATATATACATATATATATATATATATATATATATATATATATATATATATATATATATATTCATATATATGTACATATATATATTTCGTTTTATATATATTTATATACATGGAGGCTACCCGGTTCAAGAAGAAGGTGAGAGATTTACTCGTGCATTCAGCTGGAGGTAAACGCCTTCTTCACCTGCTGGAGGAGGCTCCCCGCAATCCGGCCAAAAGAGATCTCCCGAAAGTACACAAGCCAGGCGCACCGATGAGACCGATCACCTCTGGTATTGGCAGCGCTCCCCATCGATTGGATAAGTGTTTGGCTAAACCCCTCTCCGCCGCTATAAGGGTCATCAGTGATTCCTACCTGAAGAATTCCGTTGATCTCATCAGACGTCTTTAGAGTTCCGGGTGCAAAAATTAAAAGCTTGTTAGATTTGACATAAAATCCCTCTTTACCAATGTACCCCGAAAACTACCCCAGCAGTGCTGCATATCGAATACCCTGCAGCAGATGCGATACAGCATACTTTGGTGTAACTGGCCGCGGTTAGAACACCAGGATCAGCGAACATCGAGAAGACGACCGTCCACACGACTTCCAACGTTATGATACATGTAGATGAAGCTGGACATCTACCGAACTGAAGGAGGATTAAACAAACAAAACAGTAAAATTATAGAACACAGAATCGAGTAGATTCAAATTATCCAGGGTCGCGGCAGAAATTATGTGTGTAACGAGTGTGAGGTCACTGTCGTCAGGTGTTTCATCAGCTCATGTCTGATATATATGCTCTGTAGAGTCTCTGATGTATGTATTTCTGACGAAGATATAATCGAAACCGGTCAAATACATCTCTTGTATTGTGAAGATATACATTGTGTTTGTGTGTGTGTGAATATAAGAATGGGTGTATTTGTGCATGTGTGTTTGTCAGGCTATGTGTGTGTGTAGATATATATATATATATATATATATATATATATATATATATATATATATATATATATATATACGTATACGTATGTATGCAAGCATACTTTTATATCTGTATATCTGTGTGTGTCTTCGTGTGACGGGTGTGTATATATATATATATATATATATATATATATATATATATATATATATATATATATATATATATATATGTGTGTGTGTGTGTGTGTGTGTATATATATATATATATATATATATATATATATATATATATATATATATATGTGAATATAAGTATGGGTGTATTTGTGCATGTGTGTTTGTCAGGCTGTGTGTTTGTAAATATGTGTATATATATATATATATATATATATATATATATATATATATATATATATATATATATATATATATATATACATATATTTATTTACAAACACACAGCCTGACAAACACACATGCACAAATACACCCATACATATATATATATATATATATATATATATATATATATATATATATATATATATATATATATATATATATATATATATACGTACACCCGTCACACAAACACACACATATATACAGATATAAAAATATGCTTACATACATACGTATATATATATATATATATATATATATATATATATATATATATATATATATATATATGTGTGTGTGTGTGTGTGTGTTTGTAAATATATATATATATATATATATATATATATATATATATATATATATACGTATGCATGTAAGCATATTTTTATATCTGTGTGTGTGTTTGTGTGACGGGCGTATATATATGTATATATGTGTATATATGTGTGTGTGTGGGTGTGTGTGTGTGTGTGTGTGTGTGTGTGTGTGTATGTCTATATCTGTATATCTGTGTGTGTGTGTATGTGTGACGGGTGTGTAGGAGAGAAAAAACACATATAGAGTAATTCCAGTTGAACGGTTCACGAATAAATCAAATATTTGATATAATTCACGGATATAGACAAATATATACACGATACAAAATCATTCATAGATCTGATCTATCAAGCACACATTGAATCTAACAAGGCATTAGAGTATAGATGTATCACACAGTTACAATACTTAAACGAATGGCACAGTGGTAAAGTCACTTGGGAAGGCAGGACTCTGTCTAATTTTACAGACAAAATAATCTTCTTATAACTGAAAAGGTCATTCGAGGTTGCCAACTAGCGCGTGTGATGTCCAGCTGGCGAGGCCTTTGACAAGGGGACGATTCTTCCACGTGCTGTCAGGTCTGGACCGTATGAGAGAGATTTGATTTGTAGCTTAGCTGTAGAGAACTTTCTGTTAACAACTTATATATTTAAGAGAAGTATTTATATTACCAATATGTATATATTTTCACATCGTTCTACCACACTATCAAAGTCATCCTCGACTTGCAAAGGGAATAAATACTGTAAGGAAACGATACTTAACAGAAAATGGGAATCCGTGATCAGCGGGCTCCGTGAAAATCGGTATGCAAAGACGGCAACACTAAAGCAATAGCTCGATTGACAGGTGCCATGCGGTTGCATAGCACTGTTGGGCTTCGAGGGGAAT
>NC_061820.1:27899584-27904584 GCF_019202785.1 Penaeus chinensis | reverse complement strand
TCTATCTATCTATCTACCTATCTATCTATCTATCTACCTATCTATCTATCTATATCAATACACCACAATCTTGAAGGAGTCACTTAACTATTGCTACGGCAACTCCCCGGCTTATACAAACACTGCAACAATCTCTGATTCACAAACACGCCGCAGTTCTCATAAGTTAACCACTTAAAACTACAATTCCCTAACTCACCCTACTACTACCATAGTTCTCAGCGGACAATATAATTCTCTATTACTCGCTGCCAGAAACATTTATCTATCTAACGAACATTCTGTCTTTGTAACTTGCCTTCAGCGCTGAAAGGCTCTCTCTCCTCGTGGCAGTAAAATTTCGTGTGACACATAACACGGTCAGGCGAGGGAAAAATATGTTATACATATATCTCTCAGGTTTTTGTAACAGTATAGTGAAGGTTTCCCGTGGCTGAATCACATGTATGTTTTCTGTTATTTGAGTTAATAGATGCATTTTCTAAAAGAGAAGAAGAAAAAATATATGGTAACACACGCCCCCCCCCCCCACATATGTGTGTGTGTGTGTGTATGTTTGTGTATGTATATATTTATATATATATATATATATATATATATATATATATAAATATATATATATATATGTATATATATATATATATATATATATATACAGTCCGCCCGACCCTCCGACCTGATCTGACCTCCCTTCGTTTCCGTTCGTCTGTCCTCACCTGCCCCGTGTTACCGCGTTGCCTTTCCTCTCTCTGTTTTATACCCCCTCCTCTTCAGACCTGAGGATGGAATCCAGGTGGATTCCGAAATTGTTGTCTCACTTTCAATAAATCTAGCTTTACATTGTGGGTTTTTCTACCATAGTATCAACACGGTAGAGTGTTTTCACCAAACGTGGTGCAAATCTCTCAAGCCAGGGTATAGCTTCAACCCGCGCTATGACTTCGCTGTATTCGCGGGCTCATGATTGGCTGAGGAACTCCTAAACTTCAGTAACCTTCCAGAAGTCAAAAAGGAAAGATATATTGCGTCGTCCATCTCAAATTTCCTTGGCTTATTCTCTTCCCAATGTTGATAAGATAATGAATTTACAAATAGATAATTAGGCAATAGGTGTATCAATCAAGATTTTTCATAAAATGTTAGGAAATTTGTGAAAAGTCACACAGAAAAGCAATATTTGAGCTATCGCCCAAATCCCTGGAACAAACGCGCCTGGGGCCAAATGACCTAATTAATTCAATTGTCAGATAAACTAAGATATATTTTACACAAAATAGGGTTTATTGATAACTTAATCACCCCAAGGCTTCAAAAAAATCCATCGTTTATTTGGCATACTCACTTAGGTTATGCTTACATAATGTTAGCACATTATTACCATGTAATGTATTGAAAAAAAAAAAATCATGAAATAATAATAATTGATTAGGATGAAATATAGTGGATTAGTAAAACCAGATTTTTTACAGACACTCTCTTAGATAGATACGTACATACATACACATGTGTGTATATATATATATGTATATATATACATATATAATATACATATATGTATATATAATACATACATACATATATATATATATATATATATATATATATATATATATATATATATATATATATAAAACACTAGAGAGTGGGAGCGAGAAATAAATTGATGGCGTATTATACACACAAATGATGCTATCAGTAAATATCCTCTTAAAAATCCCAAACATGGACTCTGAACTTGTTTCACGAATTTTGCTTCCAACGACTTTTCCTTTTGGGTATTGGAAGAAATATCTATTTTTCGTCTTAGAATTTTGGCTTGTAACCTCCATGCCTAAATCTATTTCCTGAAAATACATAAAACTCGCTAATAATGAGGAAGCTCCTAGACTTCTTAATAATTTTTTTATTTTTTTGTTATCCTTGTGTCCGTCTGTCTGTCTGTCTGTCTGTCTGCCTGTCTGTTTCTCTCTAACAAACTATCTCTACACACACACACAGACACACACACACATATCCTCTCTCCCCTCACTCTCTTTTTCTCCCTCTTTCTCTCTTATTTTTTGCGTTTCCGAACTAATCATCGAATATTCAAACCTAGAGGCAAGATTGGATCGGATAACCAATTCACGAATCACTGAAGACGGCAAAAACACCCGCATCCGCTACATCAGCACTGGACATAATTCTTGCATAATCAGAATATCATCTTGGATGAACTGAGATCATTCCATCATCAGAATTTTAGAAACCTAACAAGTTTTTATCAACCGATGTAAGGTATCCATCTGCTCATAGATCAATGAAAAATTAATATCTATCTATTAATCTGTTTATATTCATACCATCATATATCTATGTCTATCTGTCCATATTAATATTTTTTCTGTTTATCCTTTTATTCATTAAGATATATCTATCTATAACTAATCTACATGTTTCTATCTATCTATCGATATGTAATTCTCGATATATTTTTCCATACACACACACACAAGTTTGTGTGTGTGTGTGTATACATACTTGTATATATATAAATATATAAATACAG
The DNA here is from genome assembly GCF_019202785.1 of Penaeus chinensis. Taxonomy (NCBI): domain Eukaryota; kingdom Metazoa; phylum Arthropoda; class Malacostraca; order Decapoda; family Penaeidae; genus Penaeus; species Penaeus chinensis. The sequence continues at coordinate 27,902,036 of NC_061820.1, read as the reverse complement.
ACCGATATATATTTATATATTTTTCGATATCTATATATATGTCTATCAATTTATATCAACCTATCTACCAATCTGCTGATCTATATCTACCTGTCAATCTATATCAAGCAATCTATATTTTTCTCTATCTCTTCATCCATCTATCAATTTATATTTTTCTCTATCTATCTCTCCATCCATCTATCTATCTCTAAATACAAATATCCCCGCCAATGAGGAACGCGAATCTCCGAAGCCTTCACTTTTCCTCCGCCGCGTGTTTTTGTACCCGGGGAGTTCCGCCAGCAGGAGCTCCCGCCGGCACCATAAACAGGGAATTTTACCATTGTAGAATAAAATAGCATATGAATTTTCCATTCCTTTCCTCCACTTCCGGGGGCGGGGTGAGGGGGTGGAGGCGGGCGTGGGTGGAGAGGAGCAGGGGGAGGGTGGGTGGAAGGGAGAAAGAGGAAGGGTGGGTGGAGGGGAGAGGGGTGAGGGTCGGTAGAAGGGAGAAAGGGGAAGGGTGGGTGGAGAGGAGAGGGGAAGGACAGGATTGAAAGAAGAGGGTAAGGGCAGGGTGGGAGGGGGGAGGTGGGCGAGGTACGGCTTGATAGAAGGGAGGGGGAAGGGTACGGATGGAGTGGGGGGATTTCGAAACGTAAACCTGAGTTCCATTTTCATAAGTCCGAGGAAAATCTGAAAGTAAAATGAGAAGATTATTGAGCCTTGAAGGGCTATTGCCAGATCCCGGCCTAGAGTTCTCACTCCCCGACCGAATATTCTCCTCGCGCTGAGTTCCCGAAGCCGAAGTCGAGGACGAGATTGAAGTCTCGAACGCGCGAATTGGGGGTGATGGGAGGGGGGGGGGGCGATGGGCGGAGTTCAGTTGTTTGTTTCTTGGGTGGGAGGGGAGGGAGGGGAGGGAGGGAAAGAGAGAGAGAGAGAGAGAGAGAGAGAGAGAGAGAGAGAGAGAGAGAGAGAGAGAGAGAGTAGAGAGAGAGAGAAGAGAGTAGAGAGAGAGAGAGAGAGAGAGAGAGAGAGAGAGAGAGAGAGAGAGAGAGAGAGAGAGAGAGAGAGAGAGAGTAGAGAGAGAGAGAAAGAGAGTAGAGAGAGAGAGAGAGAGAGAGAGAGAGAGAGAGAGAGAGAGAGAGAGAGAGAAAGGGGTGGTGGATATGGACAGACATACAGAAAAACAAAAAACAAAAACAGACAAACAGACAGAAAAGATGTAGAGAGAAAAATATATAAATGAAAGAAAAACAGACAGAGAGAGAGCAGAAGAGAGAAAGTGACTGCTAATTTTCTTCTTAGACTGAGGGCATAGCTGTGCATATAATCATGCCTATACATATGTGCATGCCCTTTAATTTTCCTTTCATATTACACATTTACTTCCACACAAGATAATAAAAAATAAAAAAAAATCATGTTGGCTTGGGAAGTGGAAAGACGGAGGCAGAGCAAGCAAATTTAATCTCACAGCGCGACACTTCTTTGCTTGTTATACTTTCATCAATCAGACCTTAAGGTCGATTTTTGTTCTTTTATCATGAATTTATTTTAGCTTCATAGTATAAAAGATATTGTGTAAGGGTATACCTGTATGAAACTCGATTTTTCTTGCTATCATTACATCTGTTTGATAGCAAATATACAGTGTAAAAATATGTAAAGTGTGTGTGTATGTGCTTGTACGTGAGAGTGTGAGCGCGTGAAGAATCAGTAGTTAAAATAAAATAATTTATGTACTTTAAGCTTTTATACACGTTCGCAATGCCACATTAAATCACATGTAGGAACGTTTTTTCCTTTTTTGGAAAAAGTATGTATAAAAAATAAATGTGAGTAATGTAAAATATATCTCTCATCTCTGTTAAATTGTTCTGATTCTATTTTTCAACATGCATCATGTTATGTTTGACGACTAAGTGAATATCGAGTTCAACTGGCTTAAATAAAAAAATATGAAAACGATGACAATGATAATAACGATAGCAGTAATAATAATGAAAATAATGGCAATGATAACAATGATTCCGTTCATGCCCTCCCATGCTATCAGGGCCAAGAATTTTTTTTCTTGGCGGGGGGGTAGTAGAAAGAGAGAGGAATATATATACCAATATTGTCACGATCGGCATTTTTAATACATATCCAATCATGATAATAATATTTATAATAACAAAGTTAGAATAGGGGTCATAGATCCGTAATATGTATCGCATGTGCTTGTTTGTGTTATCCTTTAATATTTATGATGATAATTATTACCATATTTTACACCAAAGGAATTGACAATCCGGGAATAAGATGCCGGTTTCACATTAAAATACAGAGATTTCAAGTCTGCAGTTATATGAAATAGGATTTCAGGATGGACGCTTAGACATTAAGAAAATTAGAATATAATAATAATAGTGATATAGTGATAATGAGAATGGCAATTGCCATATCATGAACTAATACGTTA
>NC_061820.1:27877084-27887084 GCF_019202785.1 Penaeus chinensis | reverse complement strand
ATACTTTTGAAAATATATCTCGACAGTAATTTTTGCACACGATCATAATTAATTTTGTTTTTAATCCTATATTATCCGCTCAAAATGTAGACATTTTTCACGTTCCACTTATTACTAGCATTATCACATCTACCATTTTCTACTTGGATCGTAGTTTACCTTCAGGATGATATTAGCTTGACTCGGGAGCTGAATGGCTGGGGTCCAAGTATATGGCCTGGAAATGGAAAGTGGCCTCTTGGGATTGGCTGTCGGGGAAGGAAAGATTGCTTTCCTGTTCATTTCTATACTTTTATTATCATTATTAATATAATTATTATACATGTACATATATATACATATACATATATATATATATACATACATACATATATATACATATACATATATATATATATATATATATATATATATATATATATATATATATATATACATACATATATATACATATACATATATATATATATATATATATACATACATACATATATATATATATATATATATATATATATATATGTATATGTTTACACATATATACATTATATACATATGTAAACACATATACATTATATACATATACACACACACACACACATATATATATATATATATATATATATATATATATATACACATAGCTATATCTATCTATATATACACACACATGTATATACATATCTTTCTATTTATATACATACACATACACACACACATATATAATCACACACACACATATTTGGGCAATGGGCTAAAAATCACGAGTGAGAAGTGATAGTGCTACATAAGAAATATTCGTGAATGTATAGAACTTATATTCCAACCGAAATAGAAATAATAATTCATCCAAACATCTCACAAGTCTATAAAATTAAATATTGGACCATGCATATGTGGACCTATTAATCTAAAAATTGTCAGAAAGTACCAACTAAGAAAAGTAGGTTCCATAACCGTGCAAAATAAGTTCAGCTTACGAAATCATTAGAAAATGGCAAGCACCACCTATCCTCATACCCACAGGACGCCGAGTAACAGTGCCAAATAGCACGGGTATTACAGTTTTCCCTCAACTAGATTCGCTAAGGAACAGCCAAACCGCCAGTATGTAAGTACATTACATCACAAAATCAGGTAGGTATAATAAAGCCACTCGATTGACGATCCGCCATGTAAAATAGTATTAACAAAGCATAATTCAAGCAATGGCACCTCAATTGAGTGCCTGACACTGACCCCGCGACCCGTGGCCGCGGTCGGCAGAGGGCGTACGCTGATAGGCTTAGCAACCACTAGGGAATGAGACCTCTTCAAAAAACTGCCAGATGCATCATCACCTTTTTAACTTTCTCTAAGTCCAAGCCGCATCCTAACCCATTTCAGTATTATCCTAAATTCTTCTCTCACACATCACCCGCCTCCTTCCACGGCTATGTTTGTGTAAGTATAGTTATGTATAAGAATACAAGATGTATGTGTATGTTCCCGTGATTGTACATGAGGGTATACATGTATATATATATATATATATATATATATATATATATATATATATATATATATATATGTAGATATGCATATTTGTGTATATATTCATATATATGTATGTATATGTATGTGTAGGTATATGTAAATATATGTATATGTGTGTATGGATATGTATGTGTAGGTATATGTATGTATATGTGTAGGTGTGTGTATATATGCGTATATATGTGTATATGCATATGTGTGTATATATATGTGTATATATATACACACATATGTATGTGTGTATACGTACGTGTATGGATATGTGTATGTATGCGTGTATATGTATGAGTATGTATATACGTATCTGTACATATGTATAAATGTGAATGTACAGGTGTATACATATATGTAGTTGAGCACTGTGTACTCTTTAACGTAGGTGCACATACACGTGTGCGTAAGCATATGTATGGCTATATATAGATTTGTATTTGTAGTCATAAGATTTGTATGGATGTGTGTGTTCGCATATATGAGGGTGCATGTACATATCTGTATGCACATATGATGTGCGCATATGTCTATGTATGTGTATGCATGTGCATGTGTGTAGTTGTGAATAAGGTAGGAGTATGTATACGTACCATATGCATAGGAGCATATGTAAAGGTGTATGCTTGCATGTGCACAAAAATGAACATATGCGTAGTACTTGCGGGTTTTGCAGGTGAACAACTACGTCTGCATAAATTAAATCAGTGTATAAAATATAAATACACATATGAGCACTTCTAATAATCAAACTCATGTTCAAGGGAGTATACCCTTGTGTTGATCAGGCCCGTGCAATGCTGCTCATAAGCCTACACTATACAGGGCTAACCCTGCTGGAGGGGCTTATCAGTGGCATCTCAGGTAAACTACTCCCACCAAAAAAACATCTAAGCCAGAAGGTGAAAGGTAACTCGGCAGTCCACCTCTCAACCAAAGACATGACTGCACAAACAGAGCGACGGCCCTCATTCACCGGAGGCGAAGGAGCCCCTAGCTACGGCGGCGATCAGGATCGCTCAGGAGCAGAGGGTGCTAAAAATCCCCGGTTAAAAACAGGACACCCCACATTGATGCACATATACTGTTAAGGACAATGAGAACTGAATCGGACTTATTAGTTTTACTTGAGGAACTCTCTTTCATTAAATGGGATTTTGTAGAGCTCTGTGAAGTTAGAAGACTGTACGAAGAACAAAAGATACTAAATGATGGAAACGTGTTATACTGGAGAGGTAAACCTCAGGGAAGCAAGCAGGAATTAGGGGTAGGTTCCTTAATTCACAAGCGTTTAGAAAAGAATATTGTGGAATTTTATTGTGTAAGTGAGAGTGGCTTCAGCAAGAATAAAATTAAACAAGAGGTACACCTTGAAGATTATTCAAATCTATGCTCCAACCTGCACCCACAGTGATGAAGAAATAGAGAGCTTCTATGTTCATTTAGCCAGTTTGAGAGTAAGTTATTAATAAAGTAAATATTGGCAGCGATCATAGAAAGGTCAGATTCCAAATTAAATTACACCTCAGAAGGGATAGAAACAAAGCTTACTTGAACAAAGCTACCTTAACATCCAAAACAGATATTCACTTCTCAGCAACGAAGATCTCAACATTGACCAAATAAACAAACAGTTCAATGATATGATAAAGGAAGCAGCAATCGAATTAATCGATAAGAGCGTCAAGCAAAACTCTAGCAAGTTCTCAATAGAAACTAAACTTACGCAAAAATGTAGGGTCATGGAAGTATCGTCAAACAGGACAAAATAGAATAAGCTGAACTAACAAAGACTATAAATAAAAAGAGAAATGTACGGAAATTCAATACTCAAATAATAAATGAAACAGTGATCTCAGGTACAAAAAATAAAAACAGCTAAAAGGTGACTCGGAATACATAGAAATCAAATGAAGTGACATATAATAAGAATGAAATCATAAGAGTAGTGGAAGACTTTTACAGGGATCTATACAACTCAGATGAACAGCCACGGATAGAAGCGAACGCGGTAACTAGAGATGTATCTAACATCACAACCGAAGAAATAAAGCCTCTCATCCGAGGGGTCGGCGGTTCGCGCCCGCCCAGGCGCGAGAAGTTGCAATTGTCGCCTGGAGGTTATTACTGTGGCTGGGCACCACGGCGGGTAAGGACTAAGCTCAGCCGAGTCAGCACCAGCTGACACACGTTAGCGAGTCGGCATTAGTCGACACAGGCCGGGCTCCTATCATGGGTATAGCCCGGGCGAGGCACAGCTTCGCATATCAGACTTATCCTTAGCAGAAATAAAAAGAGCCCTTAATGGTATGTGAAGACGGAATTAGTATAGACCTATTAAGAGATGCAGAAGAAATTGCAACGGTGAAACTAGCCAATTTCTTTACCAAATGCCTTCTCAACGGAAAAAAAACTCTGAAAGCCTGGAAAAATGCAACAATGAATTTGATACATAAAAAAGGGGATAGAAAAGATCTAAAAAAAACTACTGACCCATAAGCCTACTTTCAGTTACTTACAAACTTCACAAAAGTCATCACATCTTGCATCTGTGACAGTCTGGATTGTAACCGGCTTAGAGAACAAAAAAAAGAAAGAAAAACGAATATAGGAAACCCCTGTGTATGACATTCATCAATTACAAAAAGGCATTATGCTCTTTTCAAACAGCAGGAGTACATGAAGCTATTCAAAGACAGGGAGTAGAGGAGGTATATGTAAAATATTACAAGATATACGCAAAGATCGGATAGTAACCATCAAGCTCCACACGGAAACTGTTAAAATATCATTTAAAAGAGGTGTTAGGGCGATACCATCTCACCAAAACTATTTACAGTTTGCCTAGACGAAACATTCAAGAAGCTGGAATGGGACGGAAATGGTATTGATTGTGTCGGTGAATCTGCAAATTAAATGCATCAACTAATAATCGATCTGGATAGAGAAAGTCTGAAAGTCAGACTTAGGATGAATAAGAAAAAGATCTTGTTCAACAGTATAGTTCAATTCGAACAAATACATGTACAAGGCAAAGCACTGGAGGTAGTGGACAAGTATATATACACCTAGGGCAACACACTTAGCGAAGATGAAATTAAGTGATGCATCAGTCTAAGCTGGAGTGCCTTCGGCAGACATAATAGCATACTAAGAGGCTCCGTGCCATTACTAAGAAAAGTCTTTAATCAATGAGTCCTCCCTACTGGAGAGGAAACTAATTAGTGTCCAGACATGCTGTTAATCACTTCATATCATGAATTCACCTTGTAGCAGAAGTATCCATTCCCAAAAGTAGCGGACAGTACCGTCGACCTCCGGTACCATGGTGGTCTAATGAATGCCAACAAGCAGTCAGAGCATGAAAAGCTGCAGTAAAAACGACACCCCAGCTATGTAATCTTGATCCATTCTAGAAAGACCTGAGCCAAGGCCAGGCGAGTGCTAAAATAGGATAGACGGTCGTCGTAGAGACAGTATGTCTCCCTGATTAACTCTGGGACGCCCTTAGTATGGGTATGGGAAAATGTGCATAAAATCACTGGAAAGAGCAAATCCATTTCACCACCTGTTCTGAAGCTAGATAGTATACTGTCGACATACTGTCGTGGAGACAGTATGTCTCCTTGATTAACTCTGGGACCCCCTTAGCATGGGTATGGGAAAATGTGCATAAAATCACTGGAAAGAGCAAATCCATTTCACCACCTGTTCTGAAGCTAGATAGTATACTGTCGACATACTGTCGTGGAGACAGTATGTCTCCTTGATTAACTCTGGGACCCCCTTAGCATGGGTATGGGAAAATCTGCATAAAATCACTGTAAAGAGCAAATCCATGTCACCACCTGCTCTGAAGATAGATAGCATAATCCTCACAAACAAAAAAGATGTTGCAAATGAGATAAATAATCTATAGCAGAGATCTCTGGACCATCTTACACTGCTTGATTCTCCACTCTTCGGGCTGAACAGGAACAACACCCAATGTCGTTCTTCAGTAGGACTACAGCAGAACTTCCATTAAGCTTACAATTTTTAAGCAAGGAGAGAGATTCTATTTTGCACGTCTGCCGTAAGACTGCCACAGGAAATGAAGATATTCTATACCAAATGATATCTCACCGGAGAGCTCCCAAAAGTTCCTGTTGGACCTATTCAATGGGATCTATAGTGCCATCCACATGGAGAGAGTCTATAATCATTTCTGTCCCTAAACCTGGTAAGGATGCGTCTACACCAGAGAATTACAGACTAATTTCTCTCACCAGTTGCATCTGAAAGTTGATTGAGAAAATGGTAAACTTCAGGTTGACATGGCTGCTAGAAAAGGAAAACATACTGACCCCATATCAATACGGGTTTAGAAAATTGAGATATACCACAGTTACACAGATGGAAACTACTATATAGAATTCCTTTACACAGTGAAGTTACATGTTAACAGTCTTTTTGACCTTGAAAATGCTTACGATACTACTTGGAAGCATGGCATACTCATGGAGCTGTATGGCATTGGTTTAAGAGGAGCATTACCTACCGTCATTCAAAGTTTCCTTGCTGACAGGAATTTTAGAGTGAGGGTGGGAAATAGTTTCTCTGACCTGGAAGATCAGCTGGAAGGGGTCCCACAAGGGACTGTCTTAACTGTGACCCTGTTTGCCATTGCTATTAATGACTTCGTAAAGGTTCCAAGTGTTTTCTCATGTAATCTGTATGCTTACAGGATGCAGACTGCATGGTATGTGGGCAACATACCATGGGTTCAAATTTTCTCTAAGCAAGACCATGCATATGCATTTCCCAAACGAGGAAAGTTCCATCCTTCCCTTGAATAAATGACAAATAAAAGTATAGTGCCCATTTCATAGGTATTAACAAGATTTTTTTCGAGATATTAGATACCGCACAGCATATGTATTGAGAGTAAGTTCCAAGACTTTTGATATTCACCTTCTTTGGAACCACACAACTAGTAGTTCCTCGAGTAGAAACAAGCGAACATGTATTTTCTCACTAGGCTGTCCGAATGTGGATGCGACTCCTCAGAAACCCTATGACTTACCGAATGATAATAGCGAAACCTATTGTGAGATTTTAGCATTAGAAACGAATTATACATATTATTTCGTCACTCATCACCAAGTATTGACTTAGTATTTCCATAGACGCTACACACGCACGCACGCACGCGCACGCACACACACACACACACACACACACACACACACACACACACACACACACACACACACACACACACACACACAATGATAAAGCATATATATTTTCTTTGTAACCCTATTGCAGTTTTGCGTCCCATGTATGTTCTATAATGAAGAATATGTAGCATGTTTTCTTTTTATATAATCAGTGTTTGTTAGCGAAAAAAAATCACTTTAGTTCAGTTAGCCGCTACTAAATTGTGAAGTAACGGCCCATTTACAAGGATATCATCGATTTTGCAAGATTTTTATTTTATTTAGCTGTCATTCATAGATGTTTAAAGAATGAAGTGTTTTCATGTTTCAAGAAATATGAAGCTATAATTGTAAAGTATTGTGTTGCAAGAAAGGGTACATACTGGCTCACCTCCACCTTGTGTTGCCATGCCGATAAACAAACAATTCCAGAAAATCGGATTTGAAAAATATCCCACTACAAAGAGAATGATAGCTAATACTACATGTTTATCGCCTACTTGAAGAAAACGAAAGATGAAACGGCTTACATATTTTCCAAAAATAGATACTAATATACTTGTTAGTCATTTATGTTCTACCAATCCCATCCCTTGTTACAAACAGCCTAGGAATTTCGCCTCATTCAAAAAAAATACTATTTACTCTATGTTTACATCGATGTTGCCAGATGCACATAACTATAATTCCGCAACCGTACATGTATCTGTTTGAATTGAACTCTACTGTTGAACATGATCTTTGTTTTTTTCTTGTTCATCTTAAGTCCGATTTTCAGACTTTCTCTATTCGGATCGTTTATTAGTTGTTAGTTAGTGGGTTTCCCATTTTCATTTATTTATTTTTTTCTCTAATTTGGGCGAGCTTGTAGATGTGGTCTGTTGAGAATCCACTACGGAAGCCTGCCTGTTCTCTGGGCTGGTTACAACCCAGACTGTCACAGATGCAAGTCGTTATGACTTTTGTGAACTGTTTGTTAATGAATGGAATTAGGATTATTTTTCCACGCTTTCGTTTTTTTTCCGTTGAGAAGGCATTTGTTAAAAAAAAAAAAAAAAAAAAAAAAAAAATGGATAGTTTCATTGTTGCAATCTCTTCTGCATCTATTATTAAGTCTATACTAATTTCGTCTTCATATACCTTTAAACGCTCATTTTATTTCTACTGTTGTGATGTTAGCTACGTGTCTAGTTACTGCGTTCGCTTCTCTCCGTGGCTGTTCATTTGAGTTGCATAGATCCCTGTAGAAATCTTCTACTTCTTTTTTTATTTCATTCTTATTATATGTCACTTCTTCGTCTGGTTTCTTTATTGCATACAATCAATTTCTCTGTATTCCGAGTCACCTTTTAGCTGTTTTCATTCTTGTACAGTGATGACTGTTTCATTTATTATTTGAGTATTGAATATGCGTACATCTCTTTTTTTTATTTATAGTCTTTGTTAGTTCAGTTAATTATATTTTATACCTGCTTGACGATACTTTCATGACCCTACGTTTTAGTTTCTATCGAGAACTTGCTGGAACTTTGCTCGTCGTTCTTACCACCAACTTCAAGTACAGCTTCCTTTATTAAGCCATTGAACTGTTTGTTGATTTGGTCATTATTAAGATCGTCCTCTCATTCCTAGTGCCTATTCCGTGATTCCTTCTGTTTTTTTACCTATTCTGGCATTAAAGAGAGAGAGAGAGAGACAGAAAGAAAGAAAGAAAGAAAGGAAGAGAGAGAGAGAGAGAGAGAGAGAGAGAGAGAGAGAGAGAGAGAGAGAGAGAGAGAGAGAGAGAGAGAGAAATTGCTAAGTATGTATGTGTGTGTGTGTGTGTGTGTGTGTGTGTGTGTGTGTGTGTGTCTACAAGTATATATTTGTGTATATATGTATATATATATATATATATATATATATATATATATATATACATACACATATATCCATCTATCTATATGTATATATATACACATACACACGCACACACACATATATATATATATATATATATATATATATATATATATATATATACACTCTCATACGTATAGTGATAGGACAGGTCTGATTCTTTTTGCTGCAAACATTACAGGGCTCTGATCTGATATGAGTGTTGAAATACACATTTTTCGTTTAACCTGAAGATGTTGGTTTGAATACCGTGAATGTGTGCAACTAAGAGCAAAAAAAGTTCATGTCACTTTTTCAGTATGGATATTTACTCTGTAAATGTTTGCTGGTGCAGTGAATTTCTAAAACCCATTAATTCCTTACTTTTCTCAAAAGGCAAATACTTCGAAGAGAAATCGGTTCATGGAAATACTCTCGTCTTTGATGGAATGACTTAATCACTTGTAGATTTTTCGAACACAAATCAAGATTTCCAAATGATAGTAGTAAAAATCGCAAATAATGTAAGTAATAATAGTTATCAATGATAATACGGAAGCAAAAATCAAAATGATAAAAGCAAAATTTTTGCTTCCCCGATCCTGAATGACCATCCCATGAGGTGAAGTGTCCATTTCCAGGCCATGTGATTAGTCCCGCTGTTATTTAACCTCAGAGTAATTCCGGCATTAACGGGAAAGTGAACTGTATTCAGGCACAAAAGGATAGCTGCAATAGAGTTAGTAATTAGTGGATATGATACTGAGGGTAGCTGATTAGAATTTGAATCAGATCAGGTATAATTTTGATTAAAGGGACTTTTGATAATGTATTCAGAGGATGGTCTTAGTATACTCGTTACTTTTTTTCGTATCAATCTGTATGCATTGACTGACACAAAAAAAATGCAGGATAGCTATATAGCTTGAGAGGGAGAGAGAGAGAGGGAGAGAGAGAGATAGAGAGAGAGAAAGAAAGAAAGAAAGAAAGAAAGAAAGAAAGAAAAAAAGAAAGAAAGAGAGAGAGAGAGAGAGAGAGAGAGAGAGAGAGAGAGAGAGAGAGAGAGAGAGAGAGAGAGTGAGGGAGGGAGGGAGGGAGAGAGGGAGAGAGGGAGAGAGAGAGAGAGAGATAGAGAGAGAGAGAGAGAGAGAGAGAGAGAGAGAGAGAGAGAGAGAGAGAGAGAGAAAGAAAGAAAGAAAGAAAGAGAGAGCGAGAGAGCGAGAGAGAGAGAGAGAGAGAGAGAGAGGGGGGGGGGGGCGGACGGAGGAAGTTAGAGTGTAAATACACCTGAAGAGTAATTAACTCCACAAGACGTGACAGGACACAATTTCAAAGCCTTTAATAGAACTATGATCTATTCTCCTGTGCCAGGAAATACCACTGCACATCTTGCA
>NC_061820.1:27854584-27857084 GCF_019202785.1 Penaeus chinensis | reverse complement strand
ACTTTCCGGTGTGCGTGAGAGGCACGATTCCCCTTCCAGCACTTCCAATGTTTGCCATCATGGTTGGAAATTCGTTTCTGGGATACAATGTCACTACAGAAAAGGGAGGGCAAGAGTGGGCCTTCCTGCCAAGAGTGTGATGCGGGACAAGTTCATGGCGTTTGGCCTTCGCGACAACACTGGTAGTAACAACGGCACTGTTACGTCAGCACTTTCCTGTGGCACTAGCGCTCTACACTGACACCAACAGCGGTTACCGACCATAAGCAGCAGTTCACAATTGTCTTTTGGCTCTATGATTGGCGTGGCGCGGCTGCGAGATGCACAAAGTGCCCTCTTCCTCACAGGGTCCACTTCTGTGTACTATTTTACGTCCGTATTTTTGGCGGGGGGGGGGGGGGTCAATATGGTGTGGAACATTTTAAAACTGTATTAATATTATTATGCATTTTGAGGAACCCCCTTTTTGTTTTGTTTAATGTGAAAACTTTCAACGGAGTATGGAGTATGAATTTTAAACATATGGACTGCAAAATTTGGAAAATATTGTTTTTGGCCTCATTTTCATGTTTTCCAATACTTAAGATTTATTTCCATATGATATGATTTTAAGAACCAAAGGACGTGTTTGATTTCTACTGTAACTTTATGTCTAGCTTTACCCACGCGGATCTATATATTTTCTGTATGCAGTCAGCCACATTTATGCGCAGCATTCCATTAAACCAAATGTCAATACACTGAAGTGCACCCAATTACCGAGCGAAGACAAGGGCAGAGATAGTGGTAGGTACAGAGATACAGGCAGACAGACACCAGACATGCAAGAGTATGTATGATGCCAAATACAGAGAGCTTCAGAGCCGCATCCTTTCTCCCGAGGAATTCCTTAACATGACTACAATGTTTTTTAAAAGCTTAAAAATAAACCGGAAGGTATCGCGTAGCACTTCCTGCAAGGCTCCTGGTTGTCGTGCCGGAAAGTTACATGTCTATAGAGAAAGTTAGACAAAAAATAGTTCATAAGACAAGGCAGCCTGACCTGACCTTTTAACTCCGGAAGGACTTGGGATTGAAAGGGTCACCCAGTCACCGAGGTGACCTCAGTCAGTCCATGTTAATGCTATGGTTTCATCCCTTAGTAAAATTTCACTGCGTTGTCCTTGAAGTTTCATTTTGTTTATCATTTTGGTTTAAGTTGGAGTCCATTTTGTCTGCAGATTATTTATTGCAAAAAAATCAACAACACTGGCCTTTATCAGAACATAGCGAAAAGAGTGGATAAATGCGTTATTGTTATCATCAGAGCCATGCACAATCCAAAACCAATCTATGTGCGGGCTTAAAAAAATGTGATTGCTTGAAGGTCTATATGTAAGTATATAGTCATATACTTTATATACACATAACTCATAAACACACAGGTAGTTTCATCACCACACGCTATGCATTCCAAATCCATGAAACAGAAAACTTATTCCATTTTTGTTTATTATTATTAAGAAATCAAGCCTAGCATATTCTTACTGTGCAATTGCAGTCTTTCGTTTATGTGAACGGAGTCCGTGCTTCAAAATAAATTCAAGCTTTGAAGCCCGAGGAATAACAGTTCTATGATTTATCACTTTTATCATAAATGATTTCCATTCTTGCAAATGCTTTTCTTAGTGGTGCCTCACTTCTGCTCTGAAATTTCTATCACCAGATAAATAACGATGAGACTATTACACAACAGATCTGCACTGTTAAGCCTAAACTTCTTCGGTAAAACAGAATCTTGATAGATTTTCTTTAATATTCATTCTGATAAACTATTAACTTCAGAATATCGTTCATAGTACTATGGCAAATGACTAAAACCGTTATTGCTAGATATTCATTCACCTAGTCATTTCAAGGTGCGCCAATGAACAAAAAAATACAATTCATATCCATTATGCCTTTCTAGTAGACAGGCGCGAGCCATGGATTATTCTGTACAATTTGTAGGGTATTTTCGATAAAAAATAACATTTGAAATCTATGAAATATATTTATATATTTTTCTTTTCCTTTCTTCTTTCCCTTATGGCAAGTCACAGCAGCGAATTGCGAATTTACAACTGAAATATAGCTCACAAAAGATCTTTATATTGGCTACTCTAGCCACTGAAGTTTTTTGCATTTTACAGCTAACACATAATAGGACATCTCACTTGGGAGTCAATGTCCACTTGCTAAGGAAGTGTAGTCACATACTTAGGCATCCCTTGCACACACTGCGTCCATGGAGCTATTGTCCCTTCAGGTATGATGAGGTGGCAGATTTTCCTGCGGTTAGCGAATAACAAGCTACGCCTGTTAAGCGCATAATGCGTGTCGTCATAGTTGTAAAAAAAAGCACCTTATTTGTTTTTCTATTTTCTTTCATCTTTCTTGTTTTCTGTCTCTGGCTCAGGACATTGGTTTGCTATATATGTATCTATAATATAATTAAAGTATGCTAAATCTTGCTGCAAGC
>NC_061820.1:27834584-27837084 GCF_019202785.1 Penaeus chinensis | reverse complement strand
TTTTACTACTATTACTGCTACTACTATTTTACTATTACTACTTCCACTATTACCGTTACTGTTGCTACTACTACTGCTATTACTACTAATAATAATTTTAACAATGAGACTGATGATAAAATAAGATACTCTTTTTTTTTTTATCTTATTTGTTTCTTCCTCTATCCCTCCCCGTTCTTTTTATCACCCCCTCTCTCCTTACCGATTTTTGTTTCTCTTCTCTCCTCCCCTTACCAATATTTCTCTTTCTCTCCCTCTCTAGCTCTCTCTCTCTTTCTCTTTCCTTCCACACAACATTTTCATTCCGGCCACAGTACCCTAAGCACCCTCATTCATAAAACATGTAATAGCAAAAGACTTTTATGTTCGCATTCTTTATATTCCTCCTTTTCGCTTTGCAACACTACATTTTCATCTCGGCACATGCATAATGTACACTTAAATCGATGTCATACTGTTTACCTCGCTTGGTATTGGTGACAGCATTCCGTCTACTCATTACCTCCCCGTCTTTTACGACGCGTTCGTTCACAAATCTCCTATAACAATGCGTGTTCAATATAGATCTAGTCCGCATGGTGCATTTGTGTGTTAATTTGTATTCACCTCGTTCTTACCAACCGTTCCAGTGTAGACATGCATGTATACAGAAATGTAGCTACATATAGATGCTAAAATGCCTCGACGTGTACTACACATGCGTAAATGCAACGATACAGATAGATTTTCTCACACACGAAGACCCACACCCTCACACACCAATGCATCCCCTATGCACATACTAGACATGCACAATTAAACAAATATCCGCCTAACTCTCCCAACAAAACACATGGTTACAAAAATAATCTAACATGCTCATGAGAGCGCACCTATATACATACACACTGCACAACAAAAAAGGAATAAGCTATAAACAGAAATACATACAAACATAAAGATTGCATGCGAAACACGTGCAAACCAGACAAACACACAAATTCACAGACACACAAACAGAAAACTGGATCAACACACAGAAACACCATAGCATCGAAATACACAATCACTCCACTGCTCCGACACAACAAAACCACACAGTCGACACGATACAAACATACAAACGCAACAAATACATACACATAAACACATAAAGTTCCCATACCTCGGCCGGGAATTTAGCCCCGTCGATCTGGTGCTCTGAGCCCGTGACGTTCGAAGCTCCGAAATGAATGTAGAGCTCTTCGAAGCGGTACTTGTAGACCAGAGGACCTCCTGTGATGTTCACGTGATGCTTCGAACCCTTCTCGACGCGGAAGATTACGCTCTGGCCTGTGTTATAGAGGGTGCCCGATATCTGTAGAAAAAGAGAGAGATGTAGAGGTTAGTTGAGATAAAATGGTTTGTTGGTTTGAGGTGAACGCACACATACACACACACACACTCACGCGAAGACACACACATGTATGAATACACGTGTCTCTATGCTCCCTATCTACTCATCATTCTATTTCTCAACAAGCAAGCAAATGGCATAAAACAAAAAGACGGCCAGAAAAAAGGGTAAAACAAAATCCTTTGACCAGATTCACGCCAAGGAACGAACATATATTTGAGTGATGATACGCATCCCCCTTCTCCCCCCCCCCCTCCCCAGAGCCGAACCACCTGACCTCAACCCCCCCCCCCCCTCCTCCTCTCCACCCTGCCCCCGGATACAGTCCCTAATGACACAGCGAGGATTCAAGCCTCAGCGTTCACTCCGCCAGCGCCAGCAAGCAAATAACTTGACACACGCCACTGCGCCCTGCCTCACGGAATACCGGGACTTATTGGCTTAAAATTGTAAAAAAGAAAAAGAAGAAAAAAAGGGAAAAAATATTTTCTTAGACTTTGGTCAAAAGAACAACAGAAGAAATAAAGAGGAGAAGCATATGCTCATAAAACAATTAACATTAATAAAGTTTAATTCAAGATGGGTATAGATAATGAAAGAGATGGGCATATAAAGATAAAGGTATAGATAGGTGTATATATGCATATATAGGCCAACAAACACACACAAACACACACACACACACACACAGACACACACACACACAAACACACACACACACACACACACACACACACACACACACACACACACCACGGTCGACCCTCATTATCATGCAAAACTTCACGTGGATCTTTCCCTCCTGCCAAGATTATTTGGGAGTCACGAACGATTCCTGCGGCCCGACACGCAGGCTCGCTCCACACCACACCAGATCACACTACATTATACCACATCACATCGCACTGTACCGCATAGTGCCTCGCCTCATAACGATATGATCTACCACAACGCCGTATTATGCGCATTACTGTGTCATATACTGCATTATGGTTCACTGCATAGCTATGTTTAGCACATCACACCATGACACGCCAAACCGAATTACATTACATTTTGCTGTGCATCACACCACATTTATGACTCACCAGGCCACACCCTAATACATACTATACAACACCACAC
>NC_061820.1:27812084-27822084 GCF_019202785.1 Penaeus chinensis | reverse complement strand
GCGGAAAAGTTTCAAAAAGAGGTAAGGAAAGACGGAAGGAGGAAACGGAAATCTTAGCTTTGTTAGTACCAAAAGGTTGGGATGAATTAAAACAGATTGGATGTGATAAATGGGTGGGGAAAATAACACGTGACGGAGGTGAAAAAAAGAGAAATCTACGATAAAAAGCAAATTTGAGGAGATAGGGGGATAAGACAGCAGAAAATAAAGAAGTAGACCTGCGACAGTGTACTGAGATGAATAAAAAGAAGCTGGTTGTGAAAAATGTATAAAAGAAACGATTAAAAAAGAGAATCTGTGATCTAGGTGGTGTAAACGCAAATGTTTGAAAAAGGTGTAAAAAAGGGCGGAAGAAGAAAACGGAAATCTTAGTTCTGATATTACAAAAGGGTTGGTTGTGAAAAACCCAGCAAAAAAAAAGGAAAGATAAAAAGGAGAAAAACTGCAATCTAAAGAAACAAAACACAAACACACACAAAAAAGCAAACTCGATAAGAAAGAGGAAAGGGAAAAGTAAAAAAAAGTAGACAGAGACGCTGGTAATGATGGTGATGGCAGTGAATAAAAATGAAATAGATAAAAAGTAAAGTAACAAAGCAACCACTCCCTTTTTCCACATGAATAATCACTAGATCAAAGTCGCCTTCTTCGTTGGCATCAAATATCACGACGTTAACGAGGAAAAGGAGAATGGGAAGTAGAGAGAGAGAGAGAGAGCGAGCGAGCGAGAGAGAGAGAGAGAGCGAGCGAGCGAGCGAGAGAGAGAGAGAGAGAGAGAGAGAGAGAGATAGAGAGAGAGAGAGAGAGAGAGAGAGAGAAGTACCTGGTGGAGGAGAGATATTCAGAGAGAGAAAGAAAAAGACAGACTTAGTGAGAGAAAGAAAAAAAAACAAATAATGAAAAATGAAAAAAAATACAAATAATTTTATTCTTTCCCTTCACCCTTACCCTTCCTTCTTGTTCTTCTTTAGAAACAAAGTATTTGCTAACAATTTGTTCTCCCTTTCTTCGCGTTTGGAAATGAATCACCACCGGTCAGAAGCAGAGGATTTCAAAGGCGAAGAAAAGAGACTGGTACTTTGAGTGCAGACATGAGGGATCTCCTCCCTAGAACAACCATGCCAGGGTGATTAATGGGAGATGTCCAGCAAACAAAAAACATAATGGTCGAACTTCCCCTTCAAGTAAAATTAATTGCCGTCCTTAATGTATCTTGCTGAGTAGGGAGGCTTATTGGGCTGCTTAATTTATTTATTTTGATATGCAAATTTGCGTGTGTTTGCTTCATGAGACATGCACTTATATGCAAATAAAGGCATTTGCACACAGATACACTCGCATAAAATAGAATTGGCCGCAATGGAAATCATTCAATACTTTTACATTACTTTGCAATAATATATTATGTGATGCTGGATTTTCTAAAAGTGTGATTTTCTCTTGATATATTATCATCATTATTATTATGAATGTTATTATCACCACCAACACTACCATCATAAGCATCACCATTATTGTTATAATCATTGTTATTAGTATTTGCATTAATTATATCGTGATGTTATTCTTATATTTATTCTTTATTATCATCATTATCAATTAGCATTATCACCGCTACCAGACGAAGGTTATTCTGACGGCATTTATTAGTTGGCAAAGTAGTCGGTTACTTCGAGTTTCGACGAAAATTTATCAATGGATTATAATGAAAATTTATCGGTTGGCCATGCCCGGGATCCAACCAATTTAGATTTTGATGCTGATCAGAAGCAAGGCATCAATTAACAATGAAAGTGACTGATTTATCGCTTGCATTATCAATCTTAGATAATTGTTCTCTTAGGAAACTTCTTTTCTTTTAAATTTTGCTATTGTTTTAATCACTATTATTATTATTATCATCATCATCGTTATTATTATTATTGATTTTCTTTTTCTTATTGTTATCATCATTATCATTGTTGTTAATGATTATTATTATTATTATTATTATTATTTTTATTATTATTATTATTATTATTATTATTATTATTGTTGTTGTTGTGTTGTTGTTGTTGCTATTGTTGTTGTTGTTGTTATTATTATCATTATTATTATTATCATTATTATTGTTATTATAATTTATTATTATTATTATTATTATCATTATTATTATTATTATTATTATTATTATTATTATTATTATTATTATTATTATTATCATTATTATTAGTATCATTACTATTATTATTACTATTTTTATTATTATTATCATTATTATTATTATTATCATTGTTATTTTATGATCACTGTCATTATTAGTAGTATCATTATTATTATTATTATTATTATTATTATTATTATTATTATTATTATTATTATTGTTATTATTATTATTATTATTATTATTATTATTGTTGTTGCTATCATTAGCATTATATCTATTATTATTATCATTGTTACTATTATTTTAATCATTATTATTATCACTATTATTATTATTATTATCATTATTATTATTATTATCGCTATTATTTTTTTTCATTATCATTGTTATTATTGTTATGATGATTATCAACATCATTAGTATCTATATCATCGTTATCATTATTATTGTTGCTGTTGTGTTATTATTTGTATGATTATCATAATCATCATTAGTATTATCATAATAATTATTATCATTATCATTATCAGCTATCATTATCATTATGGTTGTTGTTACTATTATTATTATCGTTATTATCATTTTTATCATCATCATTATTCTCATTATTACAAAACACAAAACACAGCTCACTTCCATATTTAGACTACTGTTTACACCCTATATATATTTTATATCGTTGGACATCCGAACACAAACACTGATTGTTTAACAGACACAATGAGTAATCGATTTAGCTCTTAACTATTATATTCTCTTGTCTTCTGTGAGTGCAAGCTGTCTGTGGGTTTGTTTGGACACACCATCCGCCGTCGGTCGATATGTCACATGTTGACACTCATTACTACTAGCGTTTTTTATGGGACGAGATAATTATATGCCGGGGCTGGATGGTTCCTCTTTCGGGAGGACACTGAGGGCGTGGTGGAGGCGTTGGGTCTGATGTCTTATTCCCTGGAGTGAGGATAGGAGGTCTGTGTTGGTGGGAGAGTATGTGATGAGTAAGAAAATTAATGGATAGATAATTAAGATATTGCACACACACACATACATATGCATGCACACACGTATACACACACTCACATAAACACACACACTTACACAAACACACACACTTACACACACAAAGACACAAACACACACACACACACACATACACACACACACACACACACATATAAAAGATAAACGCGTGCACACATACGTACACGTATACTAACATACAAGCAGCATTGTACACATACATACTTGTATATTAAGAGAAGTGCATATATATAGGTAGTTCTCTAAATGTTATTAGTTTGCTCCTGAAACTACTGCATGTTTCATCTCGTTTCCCTGTGTTAAAAAAGGTTTTATGTTGCTCATCATATCGCTGATCATAATAGCAATATTGACTAATGTAATGAAGTAAGACAACGGTGATGATGACCATTATTATGATGATGAGGATGAGGATGTTGATGATGTTGATGATGATGATGATGATGATGATGATGATGATGATGATGATGATGATGATGATGATGGTGATGGTGGGGCTGATGATGATGATGATGGTGATGATGACAATAATGATGACGATAGTGGTGGTGGTGGTCGTGTTAACTGTAGCATTGTTACATTTTTACGATGTAATACAGTATAAAGATCGTATCCTAGATTACTTTAATAAATAGATATCAATTATACTTTCACACACACACACACACACACACACACACACACACACACACACACACACACACACACACACACACACGCATGCACGCAGACGTACATTTTCCTACTGAGTCCGTTCATCTCCTCTTTCATTCTTTATATCCTTTCTTATTGCGTTCAGTCTCCTTTGTTTCCCTTTTTCTTCTTTTAAGTTCTTTTTTACCCTAATGACAAAAATCTCGTATCTGCATGGCTTAGCTTCCTGAAGATGACATTTTCTTTTACAATTCAACGGTATGCACGCTACTCTCCTACTTCTGTTTCCCTGGTGCTGCAATCCATGTGTTATCCTTCTGAGTTTTTTTTCGGAGTCATCCTTGTTATCCTCCCGAGTTGCTGTCTTTCTCCTTTGCGGCGTTTGATAAGGATCTCGTTGGTCTATTTCTACTCCTCCAGGTGATGAAATCCTTCTGATGTCTTTTTGGGATTCTTCTTATCTTTTTTAAGGATCTTGCGCTCCTGTTTCTGACTCCCCCGGGTTGTTCTGTTCTTCATCCGGGATGCTTCTTTCCTCTTTAAGTTGTTTGATAAGGATCTGCCTCTCGGATATCCCTTTTATACCAGCTCCTCAAGGACAGAATTCAGCCGGGTGCAATACATCTCACAGCATGACGTCATCTTGAGATCTCTTGGGGTCCTTCTCGTGTGATGCGTAACGAAGACAACGACGAATTCTTGATGATTGTAAGGATAATGATGGTGGAAGCAGATAAGATAGAAGTAAGAATAATTAGGTACAAACTTAGGGGCAGAGAGGGAAGGAGGTGCGAAAAAAATATAACTATATGATTAAACCTTGAAATAAAAATATGACGTCCCTAGTTTTGTACGAGAATTCACATATAGATGAAGTCGAAACGATTAAATCTTAAAATATTTATACAAGAAAGATAAAGTAAGAACGACATTTACAAATTTCATGTCGATAAACCTAATATTTTAAATGCAGAGAAAAGATCCCGCTCTTAGTTCTCAACAGATGTATTTTTTTCCGTTTCTACCTTCCTTGCCATTTCTTACTCTCAGTGGGGCAACGTCGCTAATCAGCTCCAGCCCCAATCCTCTCCACTTAATGCTTTTTACTTTGGTTCAGAATCCGTCCTATTTCTGTTTCTACTTCTTCGCTGATCACTTCCTCTGCATTAGAACACACCTACTTATCTCTGTCTAACTGTCTTTGTCTCTGTCTCTCTGCCTCCCCACTTCTCTCTCTCTCTCTCTCTCTCTCTCTCTCTCTCTCTCTCTCTCTCTCTCTCTCTCTCTCTCTCTCTCTCTCTCTCTCTCTTTCTTCTCTCTCTCTCTCTCTTCTCTTTTCTTGTGATCTTGAATCAGTACCTTTCCCTCCCCCGCACAAGCCTTCTGCCTTTTAAATCCTCTTGGAATTCCTCGCTATTTCCCTCTCTCAAAGCACGTTCCTAGTTGCTGTTTTTCCTCTCCATTTTTTGTCGTCTTGCGCAAGCTCGTTTATCAGCCTCACCCCCTCGCCCACATGCACAATTACACCTTCTGTTTTGTTTTCTATTCTAAGTTATTTATTGTCTTCCCTCGCACGTGCACACCCATCTTTTGTTTCAGTTTCCCTTCACTTAAGTTCTTCCTCTATTTACGTAAGGTCGCTAGTCTTACGTATCACTCCCTCCATTTTGTTCCCACTCCTCCTCCTCCTCCTCTTCTTCCTCGTTCTCTTCCACTTTCGTCTCCTGCCCCTCTCTCCCTCCTCCTTCCCTTTTCCTCCCACCCCCCTCCTCCTCTTTCTCCTTCTCCCCCTCCTCCAACTATCCCCCTCCCTCCTCCTTCAACTATCCCCCTCCCTCCTCCTCCAACTATCCCTCTCCCTCCTCCTCCAACTATGCCCCTCGCTCCTCCTTCCCTCCCTCCCCCCGCCCCTCGAAGGCTGTAGCTCATGCGGGTCCTTAGGCGCGGGACAGCGTGGGTGGCCGACCCTCTGCTACGATCGTACGTGATTCACCCAGAGGTCAATATCGCCATGTAAACACTGGTGTCTCCGGGCCATCAATGCCCCTCCTTCTCCCCGCCCCTCCTCCCCTCCCCCTACTTTAAGCTCCACCCTAACCGAACCACAATCATTTCCATCACTCCTGCTCCCTTTTATTCTCTCACTATTCTAAGTCAATTTTTCGAGTTCCCTTTCTCTTTCTCCTCTGAAATGATTTTACTCCTTTTTCTTTTTCTCTTTTTTCTCCTCTTCCTATTTTTCCCTACTTTTCTTCTTTCCCTCTTATTTCAACTCTCTTTCCATCCCCATCTTTCTTTTCTCTTCTCTCTTCCACCTCCCCCTTGGTCCCCTAACCTTTTTACTCTCCTTCTCTTCCCTTCTTTAGCATATTCCTTCTTCTGCATTATATTTATTTTCCTTTTTTCCTTGTTCCCTCCCTTACCCTTTCCCACTTTCACTCCCCCTCCCCCCCTTTCCTTTGAGTCTTTCTGTTCCCACTTCATTCTTCTCCATTCTTCTCTTCACTTCTTCTCTCCTCTCAACCCTATTCTCTCACACCCTCTTCTCTTCCCCTTCCTCCCCACTCTCCCTCTCTTTCTTCTCCCTCCCCTTACCCTCTTTCCCACTCTCCTTCCTATCCCCCTCCTCTCCTCCTCTCCATTCTCTCTCCCCTCCTCCCTCCCCCTCTCCTCCCTCTCCCCTTCTCCCCCTCTCCTTCTCTCCTCCCACTCCCCTTCTCCCTCTCCCCTCCCCCTCTTCTCCTCTCCTCCCTGTCCCTCTCCTCTCCCCCTCTCTTCCCTCTCCCCCTCTCCTCCCCCCCTCCCCTTGCTCATTTCCAACCCAGCCCAACTTCCTCCGACATGTTCTTCGTGTACTTTCCCCGCCTCGCAGCGTTTCCCCGCCCGTTCCTGGCACTTGTCCTCGCTTTGTGACAAGTGTAACGTCTTCTCTTTACGGCTGTTGTTGTTACTCTTTTTCTTTTGTTTCGATTTTTTTTTTTTTTGAGATACGGCTCTTTTTTTTCTCTTTAAATAAGTCTTGTTTGAATTATTGATGGCATTATTGTTGTCGTATTGTTATCAGCATTTTCATTCATCGTTGTTATTATTGTAGCACTATCCTTCATTACTGCTTTGGTTTATCATTACCATTGTTGCTATTAAATCATACCATACCATAATCACCTGTATGAATAGAATTTTTACCATTATCATGGCATTTACATATTATTTAGTCTTTACCATCACCATCATATTAAACTGTAGACACAAACCTTACCACTAAACGTTTTCAAAAAAAACTATCATTATTACACGCGTCTCTAGTCTTACTGAGCAATACTCATCCTCATTTACACCCATACTATCTGTTCTCTTCCCCTCCCTTCTCCTCTATCCTTCGTGCCTTCCTCCTCTTCCCCTTGCTCCTCTTCTTCATCTCCCGAGCCCTCCCCTCTCTTCCCCACCCTATATGCCTTACCCCATCTTCCTCTCCCCATCTCCCCCATCCCCTGCGTCTTTCCCCTCCTCCCCTCTTTATCTCTCCAACCCACCGTGCATTCCTCCTTTTTCCCCTCTCCTTCACCCGTCCTCCCTGTTATCACCTCTTCCCCTCCCCATTCCCTCTCTCTCTTTCCAAATCCTCTCCCCCCATCCTTCGAATTTTCCACCCTTCCTGTTTCCCCCTCACACCCATCCCCATTGCTTCCTCCTCTCTTCCTTTCCCCTTTCCCCCTTCCTCCACGTCTTTCCCCTCTTCTCCTCTTCCTTGTCCCCTCCCCATCTCCCCCACTCACCCAGCTTTCCTTAGCGTTAAGTTCTCCCTTAGTCAAGCTTGAAACGTTCCCCTGACAGTTGGTTACGGTCACCACCTGCCACTGTTTACTAATCATAATACCAAGGAGAGTCTTGTCTAACCATTTCGCTTCCTCTGTGTAGCCGTTGCCACCTGCAGGTAGTGTATTTGTTTTTGTTATGTGTGCGTGTGTTCATAAGTATAACGAGATGAAGGAAAAGAGGGAATGGATGAGATAGGAAGCTAGAGAGAATGAGATAAGGGAAAATGCTTAGAGGGGGATAAATAGGACAATTTAGTCCTATTTGCGGAGCTAGAGAGAGAGAGAGAGAGAGAGAGAGAGAGAGAGAGAGAGAGAGAGAGAGAGAGAGAGAGAGAGAGAGAGAGAGAGAGAGAGAGAGAGAGAGAGAGAGAGAGAGAGAGAGAGAGAGAGAGAGAGAGAAAGAGAGAGAGAGAGAGAGAGACAGAGAGAAAGAGAGAGAGAGAGAGAGAGAGAGAGAGAGAGAGAGAGAGAGAGAGAGAGAGAGAGAGAGAGAGAGAGAGAGAGAGAGAGGTATTCTCATATGTACTGTATGCAAGAATGGACAGTTAATTCAACATAAACACGGAGACAATTCATCCTTTAGCCATAAAAAGATTGTGAATTCGATAGATCATAAGTCGACAATTGACCCATTAGACAAAGGTTAAGTACAGTTAATCTGATCAGTATATACAGGCTAAAAGAACATCAAACAGATCGAGAGATAAGTAAAGAGATATATACATATCTACATACATACAGAGACAGGCAAATAGACAGACAGATAGACTGATAGATGATTAGAAAAATATAGATAGATGATAGATAAATAGAAAAGTAGATAGATTTGATAGAACAAATATACGTAGGTAGACAGACAGAAAAACATATATACATAAAGACAGATAGACTGAGAGAGAGAGATAGATAGATAGATAGATAGAGAGAGAGAGAGAGAGAGATAGATAGATAGATAGAGAGAGAGAGAGAGAGAGAGAGAGAGAGAGAGAGATGGTTAGGTAGGTAGGTAGGTGGCTACGAAGGTAGGCAGATAGATACATAGATAGGCATATAAGAAAACAGAAATAGAAATAAACACAGAAACAGATATACGAAGAAAGATAAGATAGACAGATAGACAGAAAGATAAAACAGACAGAGATAAAAGTCCTTGGAACGTATTGTCTCAAGCAAAACTATCATTTCACTATACAATGATCAATACCCCCCCCCCCCCCAACCACCTTCAACCGCGGGTCCTTGTCTGGATACGGTTCATTGTTCCTCGTGACAGGACCTGCTAGTTCGTTGTCCCTCACGACAGGTGCTGCTGGCTGTCTGCTTAATTACAGTCCTCTTTCACGCACTCCTGCTGGGCCTGTCTATTGAATTATTTCCCTGCTGTTCTCCTGCATATGCTCTGCTCTGGCTTGTTATTGTTCTTGTTGTTCTTTTTTGCGTGTTTTGTTGTTGTTGATTTTTGGTTGTTGTTTTTTTGGATGGTGGGATTTGGTATCTTAGGGCTTTGGACGTAACCAAGGTTGTTGCTGTGGTCAGTTGAGGAAGTGTGCACACACACACATACACACATATGTGTGTGTGTGTGTGTTTATATATATATATATATATATATATATATATATATATATATATATATATATATATATACATACATACATACATACATACATACATACATACATACATACATACACACACACACACATATACATATATATATATATATATATATATATATATATATATATATATATATATATATATATATATATGCATGTATGTATACATATAATGAATTGGATAAACAAACCAGAATTGTTTGCCTGTTGATATATGTTTTACGTGTGTGCATATACCATATACCGTATATTGTAAGTACTAGGCTATAACATGAAATAGGAATAAAGATTATGTTAATATGTTAAGGAATAAAAATACAAGATACTTATACCAACGCACATCTGTATAATTTCATGTATAGTTGTGTATGTATGTATATACGCGGCCATAACATCGTGAATGGATTTATATGTGTTCGGGCAGACAGCTTCGCACGGCAGTTGGCAGTATTGTGTTCCCTCGGCCATCATTGGATTTTCCACCTTTTCAACCCTTTGTTAGTTTTAGGGTCGGCAACCAAGCCATTGTGTCTGTTCTTTTGTGTTTTTAGGAGTAACTGTGTATAAATGCTATCCCGAAGGTGTGGGGAACTAGTTTTCTATCTCTTCAGACCGTCAGTTTTCCAATACCTTTGTTGTTAGGCCTTTCTCTTTCTCTCTTGCGTTATGTTTGCTATTTCTCTTTCTCTGTCTGTCTGTCTGTATGTATGTATGTATGT
>NC_061820.1:27787084-27792084 GCF_019202785.1 Penaeus chinensis | reverse complement strand
CTGTTTTCCTAGCATTAGGAAGGCTGCTCGGTCAGGCACAGGCGGTGTTGGACCCTCCGTGACAGCTCTTGTTAACGCACGAAGGTAAACACCTCATTACACTCCCTAAACAAGCAGCCACGCACGACACACTCGTTGTAACGTAACATTCTCCTACATACACACGTGCTAAATGAATTACCACGGGATAACAGAGCGCGTTTAAGTGTCATGTGGAAGGTAAAGCAAATGACAGCTGACCTCTCTCCAGGCACGTTGGTTACAGATAATGATAAATCTTATTGTAAAACTTTCGCATCTGTTAGAGACAGGTGTATTGACAGAGGCGCGCGCGCGCGCGTGTGTGTGTGTGTGTGTGTAAATACATATATGTATAATTATATATATATACACATATATAAACATATATATATATACATATATATACATACACACACACACACACACACACACACACACACACACATATATATGTGTGTGTGTGTGTGTGTGTGTGTGTGTGTGTGTGTGTGTGTGTGGATATGTGTGTGTGTGTGTGTGTGTATGTATGTATGTGTGTGTGTGTGTGTGTGTGTGTGTGTGTGTGTGTGTGTGGATATGTGTGTGTGTGTGTGTGTGTATGTATGTTTGTGTGTGTGTGTGTGTGTGTGTGTGTGTGTGTGTGTGTGTGTGTGTGTGTGTGTGTGTGTGTGTGTGTGTGTGTGTGCGGGTGTGTGTGTGTGTGTGTGCGTGTGTGTGTGAAAAGCGAGAAAGATGAAGAGCGAGAGCGAGAGAGCAGTCCGATAGATAGATGTCAGTATTTGTGATAGAATCGACACAAAAAGTATCAATGCATAAATGCCAATCCATTAAGCTTAGCTGCAGCAATTGATATTGTTCGTAAAATCATTGCAAAATGAGATCACACGACAGATTTGCGAAATGTTTCGCGATTGAGACTTGGAAATCCCAAGCTTCTAGATGTATATTAATGAGATTTTCACTTCAACATTAAAGGGAACGAAGAGTCTGTAACTGGCACAAACACGCATGTATATATATATATATATATATATATATATATATATATATGTATATATATATATATAAATGTATGTCTATATGTATAGATATGTATATATATATATATATATATATATATATATATATATATATATATATATATATATATACATATATATATATATATATGTATATATATATAAATGTATGTCTATATGTATAGATATGTATATATATATATATATATATATATATATATATATACATATACATATATATATATATATATATATATATATACATATATATATATATATATATATAAGAGAGAGATTTGAGTGTGTGTTTCTGTGCTTGCTATACCTTGATTGCATTTGTATTGAAGGGTCAGTAAAAAATTATTCAGCAGATAACAGCCACTTATTTAGGAAGTGAAGGAGTGTGTTGTCAAGCGAGGCGCTTGACAACCCCCCCCCCCCCCCCCGACTCAGGTACGAGGCAAAGGTGTGTCTGCACTCGCCGACGCTTTTGGTTTCGGTATGAATACTTGTGGAATTGCTAACGTACACATTTACGTACATACATAGTTACAAAAGGGGAGAAGAGGTGGAAAAGTAGAGAGAGAGAGAGAGAGAGAGAGAGAGAGAGAGAGAGAGAGAGAGAGAGAGAGAGAGAGAGAGAGAGAGAGAGAGACAGACAGAGCACTGAGGCAGAAAGGGAGCCGAGAGCAGAATGAAAAGAAAAATACAGACTGATAAACAAAGAAAGACATTTATTAACAATAATAACACCCACAAAAAAAGGATAAAAAAATAATGATAAAGGATAAATAAAAAACTAGCAAAAAGACGAAAAAAGGAGAAAGAAAGTGAGTGAGAGAAATAACGAGTGCCTCGGGTATCGTTCATCCGACTCTCCCTCGTTCGGATTCGCTTCGCATCGTCCGAACCCGACACTATCTTCCCACGCGACATATTTTCTCACGGGGTTAATCGTTTTTTTATCACTCTTTTTCACCCTTCTGGTAGTGAGCGTGCGTGTGTGGAAGGGTACGGAGGTGGTTCGAGGTACACAGTCAATTATTCAGCCTTTATACATACAGATAAGTTGCATTAAATAACGTCTGGATAGATTCTCGTGTTCGTTTGCGTGTGTTATGACTGCGTTATTGAAAAGGCATATACGTTATTCATACATTAGGGGGAGTTTAGTAAATGTTATCGTTGTTATGTTATGTATTAAGGATTAGTGATGAGACGCTATTCATATGTTTATTTAGACTTAATAATGATAATGTTACGTAATAATCTAGTGTTTCTGGCTTTTTGTCAGGTTAGACACTAACTGCAGTGATTACTTTTCATGCTTGTGATCATTTGAATTTCGGGGTCCTTAAAGCCCAACAAAAACAATTCTTGGATGATTGAATAGAAAATCGTAGGTCGGATTGGGGACGAACGACAGAAAGCATGAAAGGAGATGAAAGAGAGAGAAAAGAGAAAACAGGAAAAATTATATGCACACACACACACACACACACACACACACACACACACACACACACACACACACACACACACATGCATATCTATACAAAAAGAAAAATTATAATGATATGAAATAATGATATTCTACTGCTTCCTTCGATTGATAATGATATAACGGACATCAACCGCGGGCATTAGTTTGCTCGTGAGAGGGCACAGAAAGAACAGTCTGAAGCATTGATTCATACCAGATATGTAGTTGAGTAATAGGAAAATAGAAACAGAAGACACGTAGAAAAGTGACTCTCTCTCTCTCTCTCTCTCTCTCTCTCTCTCTCTCTCTCTCTCTCTCTCTCTCTCTCTCTCTCTCTCTCTCTCTCTCTCTCTCTCTCTCTTTCTTTCTCTCTGTATCTCCCCCTCTCTGTATCTCTCTGTATCTCTCTCTCTCTCTCTCCCTCTCTCTCTCTCTCTCTCTCTCTCTCTCTCTCTCTCTCTCTCTCTCTCTCTCTCTCTCTCTCTCTCTCTCTCTCTCTCTCTCTCTCTCTTCCTCACCTCCATACTTTCTCCTTATCTCTCTTTTTTATATATTCCCTATCATAACTGATTTATTTATTCACATACTCATTTACCTACATGTGTATGCACTTATCAGTTTATTGATTTATCAGCTTACCGAAATTATGAACAGTCCCTTAACAAGAATAACAAATTAACTTTGGCCTTTGTTAGCGTCATCGCATAATAATAAAAAAATGAAAAAAAAAAATGAAAAAAAAAAAATGCGGTGAATGCCACATTATTTAGAAAATATTCATGTTGAAGAATCTTCAATCATATAGGGAAATATCAATTTTGTCCAACATAATGATACTGCGTTTCTCCGTTTGGCTTTAAAAACCTTATAATTTTTGTTTTTATTATTAATATTGTTCATTTTTAAGTATGGCTGCGGTGGCGATGCGGGTGGTGGTGGTGGAGGTGGTATTGATAGTGGTGGTTGTGGTGGTGATAGTGGTGGTGATAATGGTAATGGTAATGGTAGAAGTGGTGGTGGTGCTGTTAGAGGTGGTGGTAATGATGGTAGTGGTCGTGGTGGTAGTAATTGTGATAATGATTATAATAACCGTATTACAATGAGAATGATGATAGTGAAGATATTAATGATTGACATTCTTTCCTGATATTTGAATAATTCATGCCAAAAAAAGGAAAAAGAAAAAAATGAATATGACCCAAATCACCACATACAAAAAATGAGAATGGCAGTAGATACAATAAGGCCCAAATTACCATGTGTTCCCTCACCAAAAAGAATCTTAAGACACCTCGTGCGGTTGGCCAGAAAAAAAATGGCGAAGTATTAGCATAACTCTTTCCTGATTCAGAACCGGTCGGTGAGAAATGACGACTTCGGAATCTTAAATGGCACAGAGACACCATCTGAGTATTTCGGTCCGAGATTTATGGCGACACATTTATATCGACTCCTTGTGTGTCTCCAGCTCCTGCCGCGGTTCCCTCTCGCTCTGTATCTGTCGGTCGCGGGCTCAGTTTGGCCTAAGGGGGGGGGGGGGGCTGTTTTTCCTCTTAATCTCTCACTCTGTCTCACTCTCTGCCTCTGTCTCTTTCTGTCTCTCTCTCTCTCTATGTCTGTGTGTGTGTGTGTGTGTGTGTGTGTGTGTGTGTGTGTGTGTGTACGTGTGTGTGTGTGTGTGTGTGTGTGTGTGTGTGTGTGTGTGTGTGTGTGTGTGTGTGTGTGTGTGTGTGTGTGTGTGTGTGTGTGTATGAATATACATATATAGATAGATAGTATATAGACAGATTAAAAAAG
This sequence comes from Penaeus chinensis, assembly GCF_019202785.1. NCBI lineage: Eukaryota > Metazoa > Arthropoda > Malacostraca > Decapoda > Penaeidae > Penaeus > Penaeus chinensis. Next base: position 27,787,764 of record NC_061820.1, on the reverse strand, counting down.
TTAAAGAAAAATAATCAGGCAGATAGACAGATGTGTAAATATACACACAAACAGAAACTCAGCCCACCAACACGCCAATCGATCTCCGTCAGCCAAATGCTTTCGCCATTCTCTATCTTGAGTTTGTAGCCTTCACTTCAAACTTGTAAGTGTTTTCAGCGGTCCTCTTCAATTATTTATGTTGAATAAATCAATGCATTCTGGAAGCGTCATTATTCACTTTTATATATTTTTGTTCAAGTCTCATAAGTTTTATATCCATTTCTTACGTCACTCTTGAGCATAAATTTATAAAATTCCTTTCCCAATATCGGGGTAACTCAGTGAAAAATATTTAACTACTTGGTAACTTTCTAAGTATTTTCTTTTCTAATTTTGATAAATGTAATCTACATTATATTCCTACACAAAACATTTTTTAAAAAATCAATAAGAAATATTAAATTGTCTCAAGAACAAGTTATTTTCTCCTTAGCAACACGAGTTTGAAATTAGCTGCTTGAATTTTTATCCGTCTTTTGTCCTTTTGTTTTAGTGCATTTATTCAACAAGGTCTCTCTCTCTCTCTCTCTCTCTCTCTCTCTCTCTCTCTCTCTCTCTCTCTCTCTCTCTCTCTCTCTCTCTCTCTCTCTCTCTCTCTCTCTCTTCTCTTTCTTTCACTCTCTCTCTCTCTCTCTCTC
>NC_061820.1:27777084-27779584 GCF_019202785.1 Penaeus chinensis | reverse complement strand
GAAAAAAGGGCTGTTTATTCGGATATCTCCCTACTTCCTTCCTTGCATGCTTGCTCTATCTAATTATCTATTTGTGTATCCATTTCTCTATCTATTTGTATATTTGTTCATTCTATTTATAGACTCTCTGTTATTTCTGTTTATATGTCTATGAATTCGTCAGTTTATGCTTTTTCAGTGTATCCGTTGATAGAGGAAGAATGGAAGGAAGAATATCAATAATGACTGTAATATCAACAACAACAACAACAGCAATTATGAATTATAGAAATGATAATGATGATTATAATAACAACGGTAATTAAAATAAGCATAAGAATGATAAGAATAATGCTAGCACTATTCGTAATAATGATAAAAGGATAATATACTATTAATAACAATGTTAATGATAATAACAATAATGATAATAATAATAATAATAATAATAATAATAATAGTAATAATAACAATGATAATAATAATGATAATAATAATAATGCTGATGATAATAATAACAATATTAACAACAACAATATCAATAATACTAATACTAATAATAATATGAATAATAATAATGATAATGATAATGATAATGATAATGATAATAATAATAATAACAATAATAACAATAATCATAATAACAATAATACTGATGCTGCTGCTGCTGATGATGATGTTGATGGTGATAATAATGATAACTATATATAAATAATAATAATAATATTATCACAACAAAAATGATAATAATATATATACAAAAGTGATAACATTAATCAAGCAGGAGGAAGAAACCACTCTTCCCTCAGGAAAAAAATGACAGGAGAAGCAAACATAAGTAATCGAGATCGATCATGTTATAAAAGCGGAATCAATCAGCCAGTCAGCCCTCTCTTCTTTCCAGCAGGAGCGGCGGCGGCGGCGGCGGTGGGATTGGAAAGCTAAATACAGCCAGGCCCTTCTAGCGGACGGGCTGCGAGCGTGACATAAAGGAAGAAGAGGGAAAAAAATCATATTTATGAAGCCTACGACTTTCATGCTCGTCTTCAGTCACTTGTGGGTCGCTTCAGTGCATTCAGGAGGAGCTTGGGGGTGGAGGGCCAGTTTCCATGTGGATTTTTTTTTCTTTCTTTTTTTTCTCTCTTTTAGTGATCTCGAAAAAAGGGGGCTTTTAAGCTGTCAGTCACTTGGGAGGGAATGGTGCGTTTGGGTTGTGTTGAGTGTTTTTTGTTTGTTTGTTAGTTTGTTAGTATTTGCTGTGTGGATTTGTGTTTGCTTATGTGTAGTGTGTGTGTTGTTTGTTTGTTTGAGTGTGTGTGTGTGTTTGTTTGAGTGTGTGTGTGTGTGTGTGTGTATGTGTGTGTGTGTGTGTGTGTGTGTGTGTGTGTGTGTGTGTGTGTGTGTGTGTGTGTGCGTGTGTGAGTGTGTGTGTGTGTGTGTGTATGTGTTTGTGTGTCTGTCAGTCGATGTGTATGTGTGCGCGCATGCGTGTCTGTGTCTGTATGCCCGCCCATGTATGCTCACCCGCCCAAGTACAACGTATTTTTCTTTACTTCTTTCCCTTTTGTGATTTCATCTGGACATTTTTAAACGAAAAAATAATCATAATTTCCACACAAGCTGACACGACCAAATGTTGGGAATTCTCGACAGGAAACACACACAGCCACACAACTGCATCAAGCACAGTTTAGCTACGTCATGTTAACTGGTGATCATGTTAGTCAGGCATAAAATTCAGTCACAAAGGAAAGGGAAAGAGAAATGTGTCACAAAAGGAAAAATGATAATCACTATGATTCGTTTTTAGCCTTCTTGCTGGCGTTATTGTTTTGGAACTATTGTTAGCTTTGCTGCTATTATTATTGTTATTCTCGTTGTGTTTATGATTTGACAGACTTTTAGTAAATTATAATAAAATCCATAACAATAATAATAGTAGTAGTAGTTAGTAGTAATAGTAGTTGTGGTAGTAGTAGTTAGTAGTAATAGTAGTTGTGGTAGTAGTAGTTAGTAGTAATAGTAGTTGTGGTAGTAGTAGTTAATAGTAATAGTTGTTGTGGTAGTAGTAGTTTGTAGTAATAGTAGTTGTGGTAGTAGTAGTTAGTATTAATAGTAGTTGTGGTAGCAGTAATAGTAATAGTAATAGTTGTAGCAGTTGTAGTGTGAGTAGCAGTAACAGTATTAGTATTGATATAATTAGTATTATGATAATAACATTTAGGTTGATAATAACAGTGATCATTAAATAACCATGACGATAATAATGGTGGCAATAATGGAAATAAGAACAATAGCAATTGCAATAATTGTAACAACAATAATGATACAAATATAATGCTGATAATAATAATAACATTAATAATACTGATAACAATGATAATAATAACAATTGTATAAAGGTACCAGGAGCATTATAGTGTTAGAACAATTTTATATTACACCAGCTCTCCTTAACCTGCAAGTGAAAGTCCATCTCCTTAAGACTTTGATTAGTTGTTCTGGCGAGTAAATGCATTAA
>NC_061820.1:27754584-27757084 GCF_019202785.1 Penaeus chinensis | reverse complement strand
AATCGGCAACTAATCAATCATGTGGCTATAATATATAAAGGTATTCTCAAAAGAAAATATATTCATAAAAGCTGTAATTTCAAACTGCTTATATTCGGGAAATGGAAAGGAAGGGAGAGGAAAGACTGCGGACAATGGTGATTGAGATGATGATGATGATGATGATGATGATGATGATGATGATGATGATGATGATGATGATGATGATGATGATGATGATAATAATAATAATGATAATAAAATTATAACAATAATAATGATAATAATAAAATAACATTAAAAATAAGAATAGCAAAAATATTAACAAAAATAATAACAAATAAAAGTAATAACAAGATCATGATTTGATGACGATAACTAATAACAATTACAATAGTATATAAAATAGAATAATTAATCAAAGAAACAGAAAAATAAATGCATAAAAAGAGACGGACATCGCATAGGGTTACAAAAAGGAAAATAAGTGCACACAAATCTACCGTGACACATATGAGACACGCCTGACAAGAGTACATTACACGCTCTTACAACCAACTTTACTCTACCATACGCACTTTTTAGGGCTGTTCTGTGCAACCTATTTGGCCAAAAATGAATAAATATTTAACCCGCACTTGAGATGTTTTTCTTTTTTCTTTTTTTTTTTTGTTACCTAATAATAAATTTTACATAGTATGATAATATGATGACTTTAATTGTATCAGTACTATAAATGCTATTTCATAATATTAAGTGTTATATATTAACAAAAATGGTTGATGTTGGTGTTTTCGTTTGTGCTGAAAATAGATATCGTGGCAAATCTTATTGTACAGTAATCGAATCTATTTTAATAAAATATATTTGAAGCTATCAATATTGTTTTCATTATCGATGTTAACCTTGTCAGTAACTCAAGTACGTTCTGAGGTAAGAACATAGAAAAGTAAAATTCAACTTTAGTGACCGTGGTAGTTTTAATACAGCAATACTAACAGCAGTAAAAGTAAAAGCAGCTATAGCAGTTATAGTAACTAATGCAGTAAGAGTAAAAGTGGTAATATCAGCAGTCACAGTGGGAGGATGGTCTGTAAATTCACAAATACTATCATTCCAATAAATGCTTGGTATTGTATACCAATGTTATTACTCCGATGCATTCCTAGTAACTTTTCTGAAGCTAAAGAAAGAAAATCCACACAACATCTTTATGCAGACGTGACTCTATCCCGGAGCATTGTCATCTGGGTTGACAAAGCTTTTCTGTAGAACTTCTTCTATTATGATTGTCGTTATTCCAAAGCCTATTACAGCATTTCTCAAAATAGACGTGGATGAATAAGTAGACAGAAAAATAGGCAAAAAGATAAATAGCCATATGGATAAGAATTCAGGAAAACTTCGCAACTCGCTTCCCAAGCCCCATTTAATTATCTACTTCCATCTCCTTAACAACCAAGACGATGCCAGTGATACGTTCTACCGATTGAGGGTTTCGATGCATTTCCCCTCGAGAGTTTGCCCCCCCCCCCTCTCCCATTTCCCCCTCTCTCCCCCCTCCCGCTTTCTTGTGCCGTCTTCGGGGGACCTCCGAGAGTCTCCAGAGGAAATTAGGTCACGCGTCCAGTGCGCTGGCCTGGACGTCGCGCTCAGGAAAGTCCTTTTTTTCACACTCGACCTCACAGATTCGTGGCAGGTCCTCTCGGCCAGAAAGGATATATAAGAGGGAGAGGAAAAAGAAGAAAGAGGAGGAGGAAGGGATGGAAATTATCAAGATAAAAGAGAGAAAGGAAATCGAGAAAGTATGGTAGTCGTTGCTACTACTGTTATTATTGTGATTTTTCTGGTTTACTACTATCATGATTATTGCTATTGTTATCATCATCATCATCACCACCATCATCACAATCATCAACATCACCATTATCATCATTGGTTCGCGGCCGGTCACCCTTCTCAATCGACTCGGCAGCGAGAGAGTACTGGCATGCTGACATCATCAAGCTGGGTCAACGTCGGGGCGGAAAGGACCAACCTACCGCGACGTCCTCCCGCCCCTATGTCCACATGATTAAAGGGCCAACGATCATTTTGAATAATAGTAATCCTAATGCTACTGCTGCTACTGAAGATTATATTTGTAAAGATGATAACAACAACAATAATGATAATAGTTATGATAGTAATAAGAGTAATAACATTATGATTATTATTTTTGTTGTTATCATTGTCACTATTATTATAATTGCCAAAATTGATATGGGAAAACATTATATCACACCAAAACTTTTTACAGTTTGATACACACACACACACACACACACACACACACACATATATATATATATATATAGATAGATAGATAGATAGATAGATAGATAGATAGATAGAGAAATGAAAGAAAAAATTCAAATGCTTTTTCTGCAAATCCTCTGCACGACTTAAGAAATCGTATTCGCCCTCGATTTCATACCATGAGATTTAAATCCCTGCAAATCCGCAAATGCCTCCCCTTTGA
>NC_061820.1:27724584-27732084 GCF_019202785.1 Penaeus chinensis | reverse complement strand
GCGAGGGGAAGAGGGAGAGGGAGAGTGAGGAGAGAGGGGAGCGAGGGGAAGAGGGAGAGGGAGAGCGAGGAGAGAGGGGAGCGAGGGGAAGAGGGAGAGGGAGAGCGAGGAGAGAGGGGAGCGAGGGGAAGAGGGAGAGGGAGAGCGAGGAGAGAGGGGAGCGAGGGGAAGAGGGAGAGGGAGAGCGAGGAGAGAGGGGAGCGAGGGGAAGAGGGAGAGGGAGAGCGAGGAGGAGAGGGGAGCGAGGGGAAGAGGAGATGGAGAGCGAGGAGGAGGGGAGCGAGGGAAAGAGGGAGAGGGAGAGCGAGGAGAGAGGGGAGCGAGGGGAAGAGGGAGAGGGAGAGCGAGGAGAGAGGGGAGCGAGGGGAAGAGGAAGAGGGAGCGCGAGGAGAGAGGGGGAGCGAGGGGAAGAGGGAGAGGGAGAGCGAGGGGAGAGGGGAGCGAAGGGGGAAAGGGAGAGGAGAAACGAGGAGAGAGGGGAGCGAGGGGAAGAGGAGAGGGAGAGCGAGGGAAAGAGGGGATGCGAGGGGAAGAGGGAGAGGGAGAGCGAGAGAGAGAGAGAGAAAAGAGAGAGAGAGAGAGAGAGAGGAGAATATGGGGCCCCGCGGAAAGAAAAAGCCAAATGAGAAAACAGACAGAAACGAAGACCGGGCACAAAAAAAACAAAGGTAAAAAAATAAACAGAGTAGCAAAGATAACCCCACACATATTGCACATTAACACGCCATCCGATCCGAGTCCAAACATACGGGACTCCTTGAAGCCTTTCGGAAGAAATCAAGACTCGGTTACAAAAGACGCCGAAAGTTGGGAAAAAAAAAGAAGAAAAAAAGAAGAAAAAAAAAGTTAAAGTCAAGACCGTCCCCCCCCGGGAAAACCCCTCGCTCCCCCAATTTTTTTTGTTTGAGTCATTGAAAAAAACCGGAGATTCCTTGACTGGGGTTTCTATCACCAAATCGCCACGAAAAAAAGCACGTTTGGGGGGGGGGGGGAGGGAGGGGATAGGGAGGGGGGAAGAGGGAAAAAGAAGTGGAGGGGGGTTGGGGAGGGGGGGAGAAGGAGGATGGGGGGATGGGGAGGTGGGGAAAGAGGGAGAAAAGGGATGAGGGGATGGGGAAGGAAAGAGAAAGGGAAGGGAGGATGGGGGGATGGGGAAAGAGGGAGAAAGAGGGAGCAGAAGGATAGGGAGATAGAGAGGTGGGAGTAGGATGGGGACTTTGGGGCCTGAAAGAGGGGGGATGCAGAAAGGGGGGTTGGGAAAGGGGGGGAAGAAAAGAGAGGAGGAATGGAGGTTGGGGAGTAGAATGGGGAACAGAGAAGGGGAAAGAAGAAGAAGGACGAAGGATGAAGGGAAGCGAAAGAGAGAAAGATGGAAGACCTTCGGGGTTGAAGGACGGGGAAGGGGGTGGGAGGAGTAGTATGAGAGAGTGAGACGTGAGAAGAGGCTGGGGAAGGAGAAGGGAAAAGGATGGGGAGGAGGGCTGGTAGCAGGGAGAAAGACCGAGAGTGGGGGAGGTATAGAGACACAGGGGAGGTGGAGGTAGGATTCTTGGAGCTGTCTAACCGCTCGTTCATTGTCTTGATATTCGTTTAAATCTGCTTCGAATTCTTCTTTGCATTTTTTTTCTTTTTTTTTTCTGCTGGAAGAAAGGGAAGGGGAGGGAGGGGAGGCGTGGAGAGAGGGGGATGAGACGGGTGGGAAGTGGACAGGAGTGAGAAGAGAGAAGAGAGAAGCAGAAAAGAGAGGAGAGAAAGGGTGGGAAGGGGAGAAGAGGGACGAGGAGAGAGAGGACTGGGGGAGGGTTGGAATGTAAATGACTCCCCCCTTCCCCTTCCCCTCCCCTCTCCATCCCCCTTATTGCCTCCCCATCTTACCTCCTTCAACCAGCATTAGAAAAATAAAACAGACGAAAAAAAAAATGACAGAGTGAGGGAAGGATTGCAGATGTCTACCTAATGTTTCCACATCAAACGCATTTTCTCGCGCCAAAAACCCAAAAGTCATTGCCCGGGTTTGTCTTGGAATTATTTCGCTTTGTGGGGATTTTCTCTCCTTTTTTCTCCCTCGCCCGTCCCCTAGCCTGCGAACCAATTAAGATATCTGCTTCAAAGAAAGACCCCGTCAGCAAATATATTCTGTGTTTGTAATTGGTGTTTTTGTTTGTGTGTGTGTGTGTGTGTGTGTGTGTGTGTAGTATGTGTGTGTGTGTGGTGTTGTGTGTGTAGTAGGAGTGTGTGGTGTCTGAGGGTAGGTGGGGCGTGCGTGCGTGCATATCTGCTCTATATAAATATAGCCAAATATTAAATCAAGCTTGCGTCCCAATCTAAAATATTTATATATATATATAAATAAAAATAATATATATTTATATATTTATATATATATATATATATATATAATATATAAATTAATATATAATAATATATATATATATATATATATATATATTCATTCTCTTTACATACTGTCTCTAAAAATAACCAGGAAGAATAACTGCCGCCAAAGCCCTCTTGACTCTAATGGAAATGTTTGTTTCGGGATGAATGGCAGAGAATCGTCTCGCAAAATCGTAGTTGTAATGGAAATAACAATGGAACGAGAAATGGGGTCGTAGCGACAATTAATCTTGATGTAGTAATAGCAATACAATTTATTGTAGCAACAGTTGTACTAGGGTAATACTCAACTTGTAGAGAGATTATTATAGTAGCAGTCGTAAACTATTAATGCTATTTTAGTTACAAAACATAAGGTAAAAACCAGTAAAGGTAATCTTACCAGTTCAAGTAGTAATTAATACAAATGTGTACATACATACATGAATGTAAAAAAAATGTATGATATATATATAAATAATATATATATACAATATTAAATAGATAGATAGATGATAGATAGATAGATATTCAAATTCTCACATCTCTCTCTCATCTCTCTCTCTCTCTCAGTCTCTCTCTCTCTCTCTCTCATCTCTCTCCTCTCTCTCTCTTCATCTCTCCTTCCTCCTTCTCTCTCTCTCTCTCTCCTCTCTCATCACCTCGTCACTTCTCTACCTCTCTCTCTCTCTCTCTCCTCTCTCCAACCCTCTCTTTATCTCTCTCAACCTCAGAACTCTCTCTTTCGCTTTCCTCTCTTTCACTCTATCTCTCAACTCGCCTTTCTCTACTCAATCTTATTCTCTCACCTCTCCACTCTCACACTCTCTCTCTCAACATCTTCAATTACTCCTCACTCACCCACCTCTCTTCCTATTCTTCCTCACTCTCTCGTCTCTCTCGTCTCCTCGTCCTCTCCCGCTCTCCTTCTTTCTCTCTCTCTGTCTCTTTTCCTCTCTCTTTTCCCCTCTCTTTTCTGCAATCTCACTCTCTCCACTTCTATCCTCCTCATCACTCTCCTCTCGAACTCCTTCTCTCACTCTCTCACTCGTCTCTCCTCTCACTCGTCGCTCTCTCTACTCTATTCTCTCTCTCCCTCTCTCTTTCCCTCTCTTCTCTCTCTCTCCTCTCTCTTATCTCAATCTCTCTCTCACTCTCTCCTCGTCACTCTCTCTCTCTCAGTCCGTCACTCCTCTCTCTCTCTCTTCTCTCTCTCTCAAATCTCTCTCTCTCATTATTCTCTCATCCTTCCCTCTCTTTCCCCCTCTCACTTCTCTCTCATCTCTCTCATCGCTCTCTCTCTCTCTCCGTCTCTCTCTCTCTCCATCGTTTTCTTCCACTCTCTATCCTCCTCTCTCTCTCTCTCTCTCACTATCCACTCTTTCTCTCTCTCTCACTCTCTCTCCTCTCTCTCTCTCTCTTCATCGTCTCTCATCTCTCTCTCAGTCACCCATCCTCGCAGTTCTCTTTCTCTCTCTCTCTCTTCCTCTCTTCTCTTCCTCTCTCTCTCCCTCGATTCATACTCTCGTCCACTCTCCGTCTCCTCCTCCTCTCTCTCTTTCTCTCCTCTCTCCCTCCCGTCTTCTCTCCACCTCCCTGCTCATCTCTCTCTCTCTCTCCTCATCTGAACTCTCTCTCCTCTCCTCTCGCTCTCTCCCTCTCTCTCTACTCTCTCTCTCTTTCTCTCTCTCTCCATTTATTTATCCTCTCTTCGCTTTCTCCCCCTCCCCCCCCCTCTGCTCCCCCCCTCGCCCCCTCTCTCCTCCCCCCTCTCTCTATTTATCTATCTCTCTTGCTTACTTCCTCGCTTTGCTTTCTCTTCCCCCCTCTCCTCTCCTCCCCCTCTCTCCTCCCTCCTCATCCCCCGTCTCCCCCCCCCGCCTTTCCCCCATCTCTCACATCCCTCCCGCTCCCCGTCTGACTCTTCCCACTCGTCCGAGTACAACTCCCTCTCCTCCGACATGTAAATCCCATCCCGTCCCCCCCCTCCACAGCTCTCCAACCTCTTCACCAGGGCCTCTCTCCATCTCCTCGCTCTCTCACTTCCTCCCCTTCCAATCATTCTCTACTCTCTCTCCTCTCACACTCTTCTGCTCTCCCCCCACCTCTCTCCGCTCGCTCACCCTCAATATTCTTCACTCCACTCCCCACCACCTCACTTCATCTCCGTCACTCTCATCCCTCCTCACATCCTCAACCGACCCCCCTCCTCTACTCTCCTCTCTCCTCGTTCCAACACTCCTCGTCTCTCATCATCCTCACTCGTCCTCACCTCTCATCTCGTCATCTTAATCTCCCTCTCTCTTGACTCTCTCTCTCTCTCTCTCTCCTCTCACTCTCACCCTCTCTCCTCTCCTCTCTCCGACCTCACTCAGATCTCTCGCTTCCCCCCTCTCCCGATCTTCCTCTCTCTTTTTTACCTGTTTCCTCCCTCGTCTCTTTCCTCCACTCTCTTATCCTCTCGCTCTCACGTCTCTTCTCGTCTCAATCTCACTCTCCTCATCTCGCCTCTGTCAGTCTCTCTCTCGTCAAATCCTCTCATCTACTCCCTCATCTTCCATCAACTCAATCGATCTCTCCTCCCCCCGATCTCCAATCCTTCTCTCACATCCTCTCCTCATCTCGATCTCTCTCTCATCCTCCGTCCAGTCACTCCCCTCTCTCGAAACCTCTCTCTCTCTATTTTCCATACTCTCCTCAACTCTCCATCCTATCTCCTCTCGCTCTCTCAGCCATCGACACTCTTCTCACATACTCTCCACCGGTCTCTCTCTCTTCTCTCTAAGTCTCTCGTATCCTCCTCCCCCACTCTCTCTCCTCTTACTCATCCTCTCAACCTCGGCCGGCTTTCCACTCCTCTCAATCAACACTCCGATCTCAACCTCTCTCTCATACTCTCTCGTCGCTCTCTCCTCTCCTCCCCTCTCTCTCTCTCCTCCTCCTCTCTCTCCTCACCTCCTCTCCCTCAACATAACTCTCAACCCCTCCTCCTCTCTCTCAACTCATCACTCTCTCTACTCTCCTGTATACTCTCTCGTCAATCTCTCCCCGCTCTCCTCCATACTCTCACTCTCTCTCTTCTCTCCTCACTCCTCAATCTCTCTCGTCTCTACTCTCGCCGACTCTCTGTCTCTCCTCTCATCATCCACCTCAGTTCCACATCCCGATCCCGATCTCATCTCTCAAACTCTCTCTCTCATCATCACATCTCGTTCATCTCTCAACGCCATCTCTCTCCTCTCTCTAATCTCCTCCTCTTCCCTCTAACTCTCTCTCGTCTCCCTCTCCTCTCTCACCTCCTCATCCTCCATTCCCCTCGACTCCACTCTCCCTCTCCTCACTCGCTCTCATTTTTACTCTCCCTCTCTCTTATTCTCCTCCTCTCACTCTTATCTCGTCTTTTTTCCCCTCTCTCAACTCCCATCTCATCTACCATCCACTCTTCCACTCTCGTCATCGTCTCCATCCTCCAGCTCTCTCTCTAATCACTCTCTCCTCTCCTCTCAACTCCTCCTCCCACTCGGAACCATCTCTCTCTCTCTCTCTCTCTCTCACATCGTCCTCTCAGTCTCTCCTCGGCGAATCGCTCCCTCTCTCATCTCTCACTCTCCTCTCCCCTCTCCTCTCATCGACTCCGTCACATCGTCGCCTCCTCCGTCCGATGCAATCCTATCTCTCTCGCCTCTCTCTCTCTCGCTCTCCTCTCCTACATCACTCATTCGCCCTCTCCCCTCTCCGTCCTCTCGCTCTCCTCTTTTCTCTCTCACTATCAAACCGCCACTCATCACCACTCAACATCTCACTCTCCCTCATCAACTCTCTCTCCATCTCGGTCCTCTCGCATCATAAACTCTCTCCAACACCTCATACCTCCTCACTCCTTCTCCTCTCCTCTCACTCTATCTCCCGAAGATCTCACTCCTCCAAACATCCCTAATCTCGACGATCATCAATCCTTTATCTACTCTCAACCGTCACACACATCTCACAACTCCTCCTCCTCGCTCACCCAAAGACTCTCACACCTCAACTCTCTCCTTCACATTCTCCATCTCCTTATACAGAGCGACCATTCTCTCCAAATCTCCCCCTCTCTACAAACCATCACTCTCAAGATCTCAAAATTCCTCCAGAACTTCTCCTTCCTCGACCCTCTCCTCTCTACTGCTAACGAATCTCTCAAAAGCACTCACTCATCGAATCATCTCTCCCCAAACTTCTCATCTCCAGTCTCGAGAACTTTTCTTCCCCTCTCCATCACTCTCGCTACATCCTCATCTCCTCTGGATGTGCCTCACCCTCCTCTTCAACTTCTCTCTCCTCACTATCTCTATTATTTACACTCTCTCTTCCCTCAAATCCATCTCTCCACATCTCTCATTACTCTCTCTCTCTCTTTCTCTATCTCTCACTCTACCTACTCTAACTACTATCTATCCATCTTCCCACTCTCTTCTCCCTCCCCCTGTTACTCTCATCTTCTCTCACTCACTCCATGTCTCTCATCAGATATCGTCATCTCTCATCTCTCTCGCAAAAATCAGATCATCTCTCACTATCAAATCATCCTCACCTCCACTCCACGCTCTCTCTCTCACCTCACTAGATCACTCACTCATCAGTCACTCAACCAGCCTCTCCCTCTCTCTCATCCCCAATCATCTCAAACTCCTCTCCTCTCCTAAGCTATCTCCTCATAACATCCCAACTCATCAACTCACATCCACGTCTTCGGTCTCTCTCAATCGTCATCCATCCTAACCTCACTCAACATCTCAGTACACCATCATCAAGCCTCCGAGTCTCTCTCGTCAATCCAAGCGTCTCAACCCTCCTCTCTCTTTCACTCTCGTCTCTCTGTCTAATTCTCCTTTCTCCCTCCCATCTCTCTCTCTCACGTCTCCTAACCTCATTATCACTCCACCCCCCCCTCTCTCTCCACTCTCAATCTCTTTCCCTCTCCCTCTCTCTCTCTCAATCAATCCCTCACACACCTCTCGTCCTCGTCCTCTCTCGTCTCCTCTCAACAAAACTCTCCTCTCTCGGCTCTTCTCTCTCGAGTCCTCCGGCTCTCCTCTCCTCTTTCATCAACGAATCAGCTCTCATCTCTCTCTCTCTTCTCAT
>NC_061820.1:27717084-27719584 GCF_019202785.1 Penaeus chinensis | reverse complement strand
TAACAACAAAACTAAACACATATTGAGTGTGTGAGTGATACTGTGAGATTGATGGTCAGTGTTTGGAGTGATGTGAGTTAAGCTCTTAACTCATATCTATTTACTGATCGTGAATGAGTTGTAAATAACTTTAGCAAATCAATCAGCCGATATATGTGTTTTCTGACTCTACAAACCAATCTCAACTCTATCTCGTCAATCACACTCACACTCGAAAATATCTCACACTAAACTATATAACACTGAACCACCACCAAGAGTGAGGCTTGTGTGAATGAGAAATAATAAAAGATCTGTCCCCAGCCACAAACACACCACACACACCCACAGATCACACACAAACTACTCTCTCTACTACACATCACACACTCCCTTCAAACATCTCACACACCATTATATATACTTTATAAAAAAAACACACACCAGCACACACTCCCCTAACTCTCACTCACACCCACACTCACACACACTCACACCACTACACACACACTCTCAGACACAAACACCCTCACACCCATAGAGATGACAGATTAGATGAGGCGTGAGTCGAGTTCGTGATCGTGTAGCGAGACGGATAGGTAGTCGATATCGTAGCGTGAGCAAGTGCTTGTAGCATGTGCGAGTTAACGAGTGTGGAGGTATGCCATAGTTTTCCTATATCCGAAAAAACGGAAAAACAATTATATACTCACCACTAAAAATCCGAAGAACACCAGAAATATATTACAATATTGAGAAGGAGGAACTTGTGATATTAACAAATGAGTCAATAAAAATCAAAATACAAAGCAACCACACCCTGCAAATTCCTCAGGCCACAACAACCCCCCCACATACGACCACACCCCCAAAATCATATAAAAGAAACACCATACCGACACAAAGCCACTACCAATAAAACACACCTCCAAACCATAACATCATCAAAACTCTGAAACAAATTCACACACCCACCTGCAGAACCATAACCTGCCCAACTCAAACATGCCCAACAAGGGTAATAGCACTAACAAAAAACAAAAACACAACAAATCACAAGTGGTAAAACGTAGTACTAATAATAATGTATCAATAATAATAACAGCTGTTGTTATTATAACACTAAATACATCTAAATCTGCTGACCTCACTAGCACCAGATTGAAAGAGTCAAACATAAACGATAACATTACTCAAAATAAATTAAAATGAAAAGAATTCATTCAGTAAGTTACAGAAATATTAGGATGGTCATGAAAAAATTCAGAATATGATTAAGATAATGATTGCGTTCATTGTTTTTAAATTTTTCCCATGTTCTAAACATTTTGGCACTTAAAGGTACTTCTTATTTTGTTGGAATTAAAGTGTTGTTCTTTAAAATTTCTTTTAAATCGTGTAATTAAAAAAGCGCTATTATCCAAAAACGCATTTAAGAACAAAAAAAAAAAAACCCATTAGTTGTAATAATTCAAGCCACAATTGATATTACTATCCTCTTTAGTAATTTTTAAAAATTACTCTCCCTTTTAACAATTCTTCTAATACTATTGTAACTTTATTACAAGTACTTGTTATGGAAATTCTTGTCACTATTATCGGCCCCAAATGCTATCAAAAGGTTATTGAAATTCATAAAAGAAATCATTATAATATTTGTATTAAGAAGAAAAAGGGAAAGGTTCAAGGTTTTAGGAAATTTTAAATAAAAAAAAATAAAATAAAGGTATTAATGAGAACAATAATAAAAATGAAGATAAAGCCAGTTACCATAATGATGTGAAAATGATAAGAAAAAATACAAGAGCAAGGTAGAAAGACAAATAAAGAAAGCTGTAAGAAGCTAAATCCTTACCGTTGATGAGCAACAAAAGGTGAAAAAAAGCTGTCCCCCAATCCCGATTTGGCCCATGGTCCCCCTTCTGTAAAACGGGGTTCTTAAAGGCCAATCCTTAATTAATTTGAATATCAGTTGGAAACAACCAATCCATTCCCTTCTTTCCCTTGAGCTTTCTCATAGTAAGTGTCGAAGTCACCAACTTTCGGCTTCCGAACTTAATCTTATCATCATAAACCTTTAAATTGACCCAAAGTGAAAAAAGGGTTTTGAAAACTAATTTTAAAAAACCCCCTATGCTTGAGAAGGAAAAAAAGGGGGGGGTTGTTACTAAAGCTCAAAATATCTCCGAGTGTCATAGGAAAAGCGATGTTCGTGAAACGGTCTCACGCTCTAACATGACAAAGTCTCTGTCTCTCCGCCTCGGGCTCAGCGCGCGTGGCTCTTCCTCTCTCGTCACTGTCCGAAGACATACTGACTCTCGGCTTCGCGCTCCGACTAGCGTCTACTAGGCGCTGTGTGACCAAACCAGCGCCGATTCCACAGCCGATTGGAAGAGACCAAAATGTTTCGGACGCAGGATTTGCATTGCGTCGAATATTTTATGTGTGTACATGTGTATGTGCGCGTGTGTTCGTGTCTATAACTTTGTGTATGTGGGGTAGTTTGTTTCTTTGAGCGTGG
>NC_061820.1:27704584-27707084 GCF_019202785.1 Penaeus chinensis | reverse complement strand
GCAAGATGAAGAAAAAGAATAGTATGAAGAAAAAAGAAGAATACAAATCAAAGAAATGAAAAGATATTGAGAAAGATAGAGTCATGCAACCTGATGTTGATAATTTGCAAGCGAGATTCATATCTTTTGTTACGTTTATGTGCTATTCATGTTTGCGTTTTTCTTGTTTCTTTTGTTGGTTTTGGAAATAGAAAAAATAGAATAAATTGCTTGATTTTTTAAAAAGTTCGCCTAATTCGTTTTGTTTTATCTGATGTGAGACACGAAATCTTCCATGGACGAAACCAGTCGAAAGATAATTATAAATGTGTATTTTTTCTGTCGATTCTCTCTTAACTTTACAGTTTCAGGGTTTCAATTATTCATTTTTCTTTGCGTTTGACTCTTCTTTCTTTTCATCGTTCTTCCCTTTGTGGTTAGCATCGTTATTTTCCTTATCTTGCCGAATTTGGGTTTGTTTTCCATACATTTTTGGTTCTTTTTTCGTCCCCTGTTTATCCCTCCTCTTCTTACCAGGCTCCATTTTCCTCTTCCTCGTTTCCCTATTCCTATTCTATCTCCTTTTCAATCTCTACCCTTCTGTATTCCATTTCCTCCTCCTTTCCACTCATTTCTCCTTTTCTGCCTTCCTCTTCTACCATCTTCCCCCCATTTACCCCTTCCTTCTCACCACTTTTTCTCCCCCCCCCCCTCCCTCCACCCACTCTTCCTCCCCATTCCCTCCTCCTCTTCCTCCCCATTCCCTCCTCCTCTTCGCAGTGCCTCCTATTCTTCGCTCTCTCCCTCCTCCTCTTCGCAATGCCTCCTATTCTTCGCTCTCTCCCTCCTCCTCACTCTTCCCATCCCGGACCTATCCCCCGGCTGACCTAATCCCGCTTTTATAGGTCGGCCTATCGTTCGCTCCGATACTCGCTCCTGCTCCGTCCTCGCCTGTTGCCTTAAGTGATTGAATATTCGGTGAGGATGTATGGTAAGCAAAAGAGGGTATGATGGATTGAAATATGTACGTATATATTTGCTTACAGACGCATAAGCACGCACAGAAATATAATTCCTCACATTATTATGTATAATAAATTTATTAGAGAATATATATATATATATATATATATATATATATATATATATATATATATATATATACACACACATATATATATATATACATATATATTTACATAATTACATATATATATATATATATATATATATATATTTATGAAGAAAGGAGCGAAAATAAAGATAAGAAAAAATACTTTCGGAGAAGACCTTCCTCTTTTTAAAAGCATTTCCATAGCCATTCTCTGCGGGACTCTTTGCTAACGCGGCTGCGAAGTCCCCATCTGCCCTCGGGGGTTGGGGGGGGGGGGGGGTGAGGATGGGGGGCGACTAGCGAATCTGCAACGTCAGCTGATTCGGGAGGAAGATCTCGACGCGGCTGGAAATGGCATGTGTTCGGGTGGGGAATTGGGGGGGGGGGGGGAAGAGAAGGGTGAAGAGGATGGGAAGGAAGAGAGGAGAAAGAACGGGGGAGAAGAGAATGGGGAATTTAAAGGGAGGAGAAGGGGTGGGGTGAGAAGTAGAAGAGGGACCGAGGGGTCGGGGTGGGGGGAGAGGGTAATAGAGGGTGTGGGGATGAAGAGGAAAAAAATGGAAAGAGGAAGGAGAATAAAGTGAAAGGTTTTGGGGAAGACGGAATAGGTATTGGAACGAAGTAAATGAACACCATTTCAGAACGAGTTCAAATAGCAATAGTAATAATAATAATAATAATAATAATAATAATAATAATAATAATAATAGCAATAATAGAAATAATAATGTTACTATTAGTAATAATGATGATGTTAATAGTAATAATTATGATGATGATAACAATAATAATAATAATAATGATAACAATAATAATGACGGTAACAGTAATGATAATAATAATGATAATAATAATAATGATAGTAATAGCACTAGTAGTAGTAGTGGTAGTAATAATAATTATAATGACAATAATAGAATCGGCAATAATAAGCTTTGATCAGTAACATAATACATTACACATGTCTTATATGACTCATATCAATGAAAAAATAATAAGAGCACAGACAAGTTAATCATTGTCATCCTTTGCAATATAATGAATTGATTTAATAATCTACAGATGTAATGGACGCACTACTGACGTGATTGATGCAATTAATTAAGATTTCTGCAAGGTAAATACCATAATTAACGATGATTATTAATTAAGAATAGCAATGGAAGTAGAGATATTAATATCAATGACGTTAATAATGAAATGTATGTTAAAAAACGATAACAATGATAATAAGAATGATAATGATAATGGCAATAATGATAATGATATCAATGATACAAATGATAATAATAATGATAATAATACTGACAAAAATATCTTGATAACAGCAATAAAGATGAAAATAATAATATTACTGATACCACTACTTTTACGGTTAATGATAATAATAGTAAAAAATAATGCACA
>NC_061820.1:27667084-27672084 GCF_019202785.1 Penaeus chinensis | reverse complement strand
TCGAAACAGAGAAACCCCCCAAATCGCAACCTGGAACGTTAGATCATGCCTCGCAAAGGGAAGAGATGCATAGGATACCAACATTTTGCATAAGTGAGGTAAGATGGCCAGGAGAGGGCGAAATAGAAAAATAGTGAAAGAGACGTATTCATCTACTCAGGTAGAAAAAGAAACAGCATCAATGGAGTTAAAGCCTTAATGGGTGAGATGATTTGTGTACAAAGAATCAACCGACTACCATTAAGTATAAACATTATTTAAGTCTGTCCCCTAACAGTGATGATGATTTAGACAGGTTGTACCAAGGCATGGAAATATTATCTGAACAGTGCAGAAAGGATGAATTAACCTAGTAATGGGTGATTTAAATGCAAAGTGGGAAGTTGAAGTGAAACAGACTGTCCTTGGGCCGTTTGGACATGACGAAAGGAATGAGAGGTGAGAAATGAATGGTGCCTGGTTTCGTTATCACATAGGTAGAAGTCGCCAGGAACCAGACTGACTGCACTATAGTAAATCCAGAATTCAGGAATGCTGTGTCACAAACCCAAATTAGTCCCGGTACAGTCTGCAACGGCGATTTTATTCCTGTGGTAACTAGAAATAGGATTAAGCTCAAACGTATAAATGAAATAAAGGTGAAAAAAAAGTATGAATTTCTAAGGGAAACTGAACTAAAATGAAAGCTTACCATTTAGACACAACCCTTTTAGCCAGTACAGTAAAGGAAGCAAATAAGCAACGACAAACCAAACAAACAAAAAAAAAATAAGCAAGAAACCGTGACTGACTGAAGAAATACTCAGAAGGATGGAAGAGTGTAGAGCACGAAAATATAAAGATATGGGTAAATATCAGGATTTGATTAGAATCATACATAGGAAATGCCACAGAACAAAGGAAATTGGTTAAACATACAGTGTAATGAAATAGAAGAGCGTAGTAAAAGAGGCCACAGTATGATGTACGACCAAATAGCAAAAATAACTGGTAAAAAGACTGACTTAGGGTCCGGAGCAATAAGAAAGCAGGTAATGTTGGTAATGTTTTAACGGGAAATGAAGACGTAAAGGAAATATGAAAGGAGTATGTTGAAGATCATGAAAATGATGTAGAAGAAAATACAATCGGAGAAAATGGGAATTAAACTCTAATGATGTTAGATTAGCGATGCAAAGGCAGAAGAGGAAGGCTGGTGGAGATGGTCTAGATATACTAGAATCACATGGCGAGTTTATAAAAAGTCCTTTAACTTAGCTAGCGAGCAAAATTAATGAAACCGGTGATGTATATGTATGTGTGTATGTGTGTGTGTGTGTGTGTGTGTGTGTGTGTGTGTGTGTGTGTGATAATGATATAGAATATAATCATGATGACAGCAGCAATAATTATAATAGCTATAATAATGACAATGTTTTTTTATAGACTTGGAGCGTACATAAACTTAATATATCTACAAATTCCAAGATACTTTTCATCCAAACTACAAACAGATGGCATACCTGAGAATGACGATGTCAAATGATCACTATGTCCGAACTTCACGCTCCAACGAGTGTAAACAAACTTTCTCCATATATATTCTCAGAAAATAGAGGTTGCAATGTTTCTTTCAGTGACAATAAATCGCGACGGAGATTTACGATCATTCGTAGAGACAAGACCTATATTAGCGAGTTGGATTCAAACGTTCGAAGCATTTTGGCACACATAGTTCGCACTAAGTGAAACTGACTTTATGACTGGCCGAGAGAAAATAATGTCAGGCGATTTACTAACTGTTTGGTGTTTATGATGTTTTCATTGTTTGTAATTTGCAATTAGAGTATTTGTAATTGTAATTGTGCAATTATAAAAGCTATAGTGCCAAAGATAGTAATAACAATGAGGGCTTTAATAAAGATAATGACGGTGATGATGATAATACGGATAATTATAGTAATTATAGGGAAAATTATTATAATGTCTGTAATGATTAAGCTTAAAAAAAGAAAAGAAAATATTAACGATTCTGCTAATAACAACGTCAGGCTCTGATACGGCACACAAAGAAGAAAGGATAATGATGATAACAATAATAACAACGATGATATCTTGTAATAATAATGTTGATAAAAGTGATAATAAGGAAAACGAATGAAAATGAAAATGATAACGATGATAACAATACTATCAACAACGAAAAGGATAATAGAAACATGAGCAGTAAATTAATAATGATAGCAATAATAATGCTAATAATCATTTTCATAATAATAATAATCATATTTGTAATAGTTATAATAACGATAATAATAAGGATGATGATGATGATGAAAGTGATGATAGTAAGATACCAATAATTATGAAAATGGAAGTAATAACAATAAGAAAAAATAGAAATATAATAATAAGAAAAATAAGAAATATAATAATAAGAAAAATAATAATAATAATAATAAGAAAATAATAATAATAATAATAATAATAAGAAGAAGAAGAAGAAGAAAATAATAATAATAATAATAATAATAATAATAATAATAATAATAGTAATAATAATAATAATATTAATATTATTACCCTAACATTGCCATCAGTCATTAACATTTTTATCACTGTTATCATCATTATGAAAATCATCATTATTACCGTTATCACTACCATTATAATTTATCTTCATATCGATAATATTGTCGATTTATTGATATTATCAATTTTATCATCATTGTATGATACCACTTTTTTATACCAATGAATATAATTCTTTTCATTAATATAATTTTCAATATGGGCATTGTCAGTTGTTATTGTGTTATGTTATAACTGTTATTATTGTTATTATTATACTGTATTATACTTCCCATCTCAACCTTATTAAAAGTAGTGCATTATATGGTAATAATGATTATGATAATAAAAATGATACTGATAATAGTAATCATTATTATAGCAATGATTATGAGGGTAATGATAATGATGATTATGATAAAAGTAATAATAGTAATGCTCATAGAAATAATGATAATAATAATAATAATAATAGTTATAATAATAATAATAATAATAATAATAATAATAATAATAATAATAATAATAATAATAATAATTAGCAGTAGTAATGATAAATGCTAATACTAATAACAAGAATAATAATGATAATGATAAAAATAATAATAATAACAACAAGGATTCTAATAAAAACAGTAACATAAATAATAGTAATTATAATGACAATGATACTAATAATGGTAATGATATAATTGATAATAATAACGATAACAACAATCACAATAATAATAGTATTAATGACAACAATAATAATAGTAAGGATAACAATATTATTATTATCAAAATTATTATTAATATTATCATTATTATTATTATTATTATTATCATTATTATTATTGTTATTGTTATTGTTATTATTACTATTAATAATAATGGTGATAATAACAATTATTATTATTACTATTATCGTTATTAATGTTATTAATATTATTATTATTATTATCATTATTATTATTATTATTATTATTATTATTATTATTATTATTATTATTATTATTATTATTATTATTATTATTATTATTATTATTATGTAATGCTACTGCTGCTGATAATGATAATGATGATGATGATGATGATGATGATGATGATGATGAGGATAATAACAATAATGATAATGATAATGACAATAATAATAATCATGATAGTATATAAAATACTAATCATAATGATAATAATAGCAATATTCATAACAATGATAATATTGATAACGATGATAATAATAATAATGATAATATTCATGACGATGATAATTATGATAATAATGATAATAATAGCAACAACAACAATAACAATAATGTTAATGATAATGATAATAATAGTAATAGATATAATAATGATACTACTACTACTAATAATAATGATAATAATAATGATAATAAGGATGATGATGATATCGAATATAATAATAAAAATAATAATGATAATATTAATAATAATGATAGTACGAATGATTTATAAAATGATAATGATAATGATAATAGTAACAATATCAATGATAATGATAATATTGATAACGATATTAATAATAGTAATAATAATTATAATAATAATAAAGATAATGATAACAACAACAGCAATAATGATAATAGTAATAATAATAACATCAAATATAATAACAATAATAACGACAATGACAGTTTTGCTAATGACGAAGATACTACCACTAATAATAATAATGATAATGATGATAATGATAAAGATATTAAAGATAATGACAATGATAATGTAAATGATAAAAAAGAGTAATAGTAGTAGTAACAATGACGTTAATAATAATGATAATAATAATGATAGTAATGATAATGATAATAATAATGATAGTAATGATAATGATAATAATAATGATAGTATTGATAATGATAATAATAATGATAGTAATAATAATGATAATAATGATAATAGTAATAATAATGATAATATTAATGGTAGTAATAATAATGATAATAAAAATGATCGTAATAATAGTAGTAATCCTAATAATAATACCATATGATAATGAAAACAATGATGATAAAACTATGCGCAAGAACAAGAAGATGAGAGAAAGAACTACATGATAAGTGATTAATGATTGACAAACTCTCCCACTTAAAAGACAGGTAAGGTGAAAAAAAAAAAAAAAAAAAAAATAGTAAGAGAAAGCTAATAAATGAAGGCAAGGGATGGGGAAGGGAGGAACAGAAGATAAAGACAGGAAAGACAAAGGGCAATGAGGAGAAGAAGGAAGGAAGAGGGAAGATCTGGCAAAAAAAGGGGAAAAGGAGAATACAAAGGTAAGGGAAAGAGAAAGGGGAGAAAGAAATAGATGGAAAGAGGAGGCAAAAGAGGGAAGAAGAGGAAGGGCAAATTTAAAGATGACGAATCAAAGGAAAAGACAAAGTAGGCGGAAGGAAGTTGAATGGAAGCAAGAACTGCGAAAGGAAATGGAAATAAAAGTGAATAAAAACTAA
>NC_061820.1:27659584-27662084 GCF_019202785.1 Penaeus chinensis | reverse complement strand
GTCTTTATGATCTGCCATGTGCAATGGTAACCGAGTCTGATTATGTGAAGAATGACTTCTCAAGTATCTTGGACAACACAACTATGCAAATATACAAACATTCTTCAGTTAAACATAAAGAAATATATATATTTTAGAAAGTACACATATTAATAGTATTTATAGTATGAAAAAGAAATACTAGGCAATTTTCAGGGGAGATTATTATGTTATTTCATTTCAGGTGAGACAACGATATTACTACATGGTGTGTGTGTATAGTTTTATTTATCTATTTACTAATACATTTACGCATTCCCACACAAAAAGCATCCTCTCTTCCTAATTCCAGGCAGCTTCTCACAGCATCCAAGTGATTCATGGAAGCCTTGATCTCTGGCAGAGGGAGGGTCGTTCATCTCGCGCCTCAGGAAGAATTCCAAGCGCTCTCAGCATTATCGAGGTAAACAGAGACGTGCTGCTTTTACCACCTGTGACTTTGACCACCTGCCTCATCTCCTGATTTATGGCATACGTCATGATATGTCATCGTCGGCAAGTTTTTGTTGGTATGTTTTTATTTTTTATTTATTTCATCATTCTTTAATGAAGGATATTGTAGTATAATGAATTATTTTTACTTGAGGTAGTGTAACATTTTATTAAATGAGCATTTTCACCCTAGAGCAAGAAACTAAAAGGTACAAATACGAAAGAACATTAATTTATCCAATTATAACGTAATGAAGTCAGATTTTTGTATAGTATTTCACTTGCAGTTCTCTTGAAGCTACATATTATTTATCTTAAACACAAAACACATTTCTATAGATATCATCATTACCAATGACGAGCCTTGGGTAATAACAGTAGAGTAGATTTTTTTTCATATTTTTAATCGTCTGACTCTGCTCTTTCATCAGTTTGCAGAAAAAATATGTTGGATATGCAAATTATTTCTTCCCCTAAATACAGTTTACCTCACTCACTCATCACTTTAACGTGTTCCTCAAATAGAAAGTGACCTTGATTATGTTCCAAAAAATAAAAATACTGCTTTACATTTCCGAAATTATGAGTGTAATCTCGCCGTTTTTACCGAACTGATTAAGGGAATATTTACAGGTATTTTGCTAATAGGCTTCACGGTATAGAGTCGCTTAATATATATATATATATATATATATATATATATATATATATATACATATATATATATATATATATATATATATATTTATATTTATATATATATATATATATATATATATATATATATATATATATTTATATATATATATATATATATATATATATATATATATATATATAGAGAGAGAGAGAGAGAGAGAGAGAGAGAGAGAGAGAGAGAGAGAGAGAGAGAGAGAGAGAGAATGAGAGAGAGAGAGAGATGTGTATATATATATAAATATATATATATAAATATATATATATATATATATATATATATATATATATATATATATATGTGTGTGTGTGTGTGTGTGTGTGTGTGTGTGTGTGTGTGTGTGACTTTGATATGGCCCAGTGTTGCCCCACACTGACTTTTGGATAGTAGCTCTGCCCATTATCCAGTCCATGAAGGTGTTGAAAAGTGTTGGTGCAAGGGCACAGCCTTGCCTCACCCCTGAATAAACAGGGGAGAAGTTCGACAGGCCCCCACCACACTTTATAGCACTTTCAGTGCCGGTACATAGACTTACTATCAGGCCAATACGGACGATGTAGGCTGCAAGCATCCCATGACCGAACTGACGACAGCGTTCCACAATTACTTGAAACACTAAGAATTACTTGAAATACTACAGTCCATTGTGGACTTGCCAGGTACCTTAGTAGGTGGTCGTGGATCTATTTCATAAGAATGTTGGGCGAAAACCTTGCCTGGTATAATGAGCAATGTAATGCCATGGTAGTTGCAACAATCCCAACAATCCTCTTTCCTCAACAGCTCAGTGGAAATGGAACCAGAATGCCAAATGGCAGTCATGATTGCATGTCAGCCCCGTGCCATAGGTTTATCCCCAGCCTTTAGCAGTTCATCAGGGATATCACATATGCGGCTTTCCCACTCTTCAGTTCAGAAATCGCCATCCTAACCTCAGTTAGGAGGTTCCTTGCTGATGGATGGACCCGACAGATTTGTGATACCGCTTGCTTCCAAACTAACTGTTGCAGGGTCTACCTGATGCAGCTGCTCAAGATACTAGGCCTAACGTTCAGAAACCCTAACATGATCTGAGATGATCAGTCCATCTACTGAGCAGATTGCAGTCATCTGCGAGGAAGGCTCAGATGGCTTTCAACCTCCCCAGCAAGATTCCTGATGAACTATTCCTTGTCCCTTCTGAGCAGTGTCCAAGCCCTATGCACCAAGGAACGGCGCAAGTCCTCATTGCCAAGTCCTGGAGAAGGAGGCTGTTCTCGCCGTTGGGATCAGCTCCCGAGCCATGGGGGCCGACAGACATCTCGTGGCCAACTTGATCACAGCCGCATACCA
>NC_061820.1:27634584-27637084 GCF_019202785.1 Penaeus chinensis | reverse complement strand
CTTTTGTGATATACAAGAGAGTTTTGTTTAAACATCATTTATGGATTTGTTTTCTAATTTTGCTTCATTTTCTATTTCTATCTTTGCAATAATAATAACACTATCACCATCAACAACACCGATAGCATTGATGATAATGATGGTACCAGTAATTATGATAATAAAGATAAAGAATAGTAATAATGACATGATGATTAATATGATGATGAGGATAACAAATATAATGATAATGATAATGATAAAAATGGTAACAATAATAGTAATATGATTAAAAGTAATAATAATGATTTTGATAATGATGATGATAATGATAATAACAATAAATAGATAATGATAAAAGTGATAACAAGCGATAATATTTGTAGTAATAATAATGATAATGATAGAACAGATAATGCATTATCATCTTTATAAGTATGATAATTATACTAATAATTATGATAATCATAATAGTAATGATAATAATGATAACAATAAAAACAATTGGCAGAAATATCAGTAGTATCAATTTAGCATTACTATCTTCATCATCATCATCAGTATTATAATTTCTTTTCTTATCTTTATCATTATCTCTAACATTATCATATTTCAGCTATTTAGGGCTGCTCTTATTCCAGGACGGGAATTCTGTAGATATAGCGCGAACGATTTAACCAACAACACTGCAGTAAGGCATAACGACAAGCGACCATAATCTATCTTTCTATCTTTCATTATTTCTTTCTTTCCTTTCCATCTTTCTTTCGCAAATTTCTTGGTGGAAGCAACACAACAAGGAGACAAAATCAGTTACGAAGAAAAAAAATATTTTTGCATGGCATAGCTGGACCAATGTAGCTCATACATAGAAAAAATAACAATAGTCGATGCACTGTATTTACAACTAAGAGTAAGGAATCTATAAAATAAGTTTATTTCTTTCATTCAGTTTGTTTGCCAGCGAGAGGGGTAAATTAACCGATTTGTAGTAGTTGAATTTCTTTCATATCTTTCTTTCTTTTGATATTTCCATTAACTTTTCGAATTCTTTCTTACAAAGGGTTTTTTCATCACAAAATTAAGGCATCCGTGCTAGGTAATTGCAGTATCATTTTGGCTGTTTCGTTTTCTTTTAAATTTATAGATGTACATTTGTTGATATTGTGAAGCACGGCAAACACTTAGTCCTTTATTTACCACCCTGGCTAACTGCACAGGCGTGGGCAAGCTGTGGTACATTTAATGCATGGTCATAACATTACATAGTGTTACATTTGAATTTTAGCCTATAACATTGCTATGAGTACTTATATCAGTTTAAGGAAAGGAACAATTGCACAGTCCTTTATCCACTCATCTGCCACGCCGGCATATAGCTTGGGCGTGGGAAAGCATTAATACATTTTATATTCGGTTATGTGATACTACATTCCAAATTTAGGATACAACATAAGTATATCTTCTAGGGCATCAGATGATATGAAGTAGTTACATAGTTCTCCGTACCTCATGCTAGGTGGCCTGAAAGGCTGTATCACATGGCACTCTGAGATATAATGTACAAGTGTTCGCTTATATTCTTCATTACACAGTTTACACTTAGTTTCTTCGACATTACAAACTGTACTGACCTGCCAATACAATCTATACCCAAGCCTGATTCTTGCAGTCACAACATCACACTGCCTTGTTCTTGTTTTATATAAACCATAGATGAAGGAATCTTGCCTAAACAGGTCATAGTGCTTTATGCTACAGCTTTCAGGGCGCTGAGAATTAATCAACTCAGTCAAGTCCTCTCTGAAGGAGGCTTTAATGATGTAGAAAATCCTAGAAAGAGGTATCCCAAGATCTATGTCATCACTTTGTTTGTCACATGCTGACTTTGCTAGGCGATCAGCATGATCATGCCTAGGGATTCCAACGTGCGATGGAATCCACACAAAACGTATATTATGGCCTCGTTCTTTTGCACGATACACGTTTATCCTGATGTCATTTGCAATATTTCCCGCACCTTTGTCTAGAGTGTTCAGAGCCTGGAGAGCACTCTGTGAATCGCAGAAAATGACCCCTGAGCCTTGTTTCAATAGAAATTCGGTGGCCATGAGTATTCCTGCCAACTCGGTTTGCATAGTGCTAGCCCAGTCATGAACCCTCCTACAATCCTGGTGCTGCAAAATATTGTTTTTATATACAACAAAAGCGCATCCTGCTCTGCACCCAGACTGCAAGGATCCGTCAGTGTAGCATTCATATACATTGGAAAGAGTGTCTAGATGCTCATTTATACTTGCAAGTGCATACTGTTTAAGTATAGCAGGGGGGGCACTGTCTTTTTTGGGGGGCAGTCGTATAATATACACTTAGGTCCGACATTTTCCACGGTGGTACAGAACGTCCATGTAGGGTCTTAGTTATGGGAATGTTCAGCTGAGCTAAGTGTTTACACGTCACTTGTAACCATGAATTTGAGTATGAATCGGTGTTTTTATTCAAAGTTAGCTCTTCTATTCTG
>NC_061820.1:27574584-27577084 GCF_019202785.1 Penaeus chinensis | reverse complement strand
GATTTACTTAAACCAATTGTCGTCACACAGAGAAAAAAAGGGTCCAGTGTCTTTTGTTCTGCATGGATGAGTGTGTGTGTCTATGTGTGAGCGACAGTGACCATGAATGAGAAAGAAAGTGAATGTGAGCTCACACAAACCGGAAATGTATGACAAACACGAAGATTAACAATAATGCAATAAACTAGAAATGGAATTACTACAAAATTATTTCAAATGCCACAGTGAATTCAAAATTGTATGCACTAATGTACGGTGACGTGAAAAAAATATTCTCAAGCTTTCCTGCAAGTAAAAATTATCGGGTCAGAAATTCTGAAATGCCGAGGTAGCCGCGTCTAGCTATGCATGTCAGACGCCATCGACAGGAGATCACTATACCCAAAATGCTATACGAATTAAATGAATTGAACAAGCCAGGAAATCTATAAATAACTCGCTCTACTCTGCTCATCTGTAATGGGCTCGTGACATACCCTTTAGCCATCTAAAAATCACGAATCACACAATTGCTTGGGATTTAATCAAAGCATGCAAGCGAGAAGGACGTGATTAATATGCGAATAATGATTCTAGCTTATACCCTAGTCCTACATTAATGAACCGATGTAAATGCAGGTCACGCCGATTCAAAGGTTGCCGAACGAACGAATAACGGTTTTATCTGTACCTACTATTGTAACATCGGACCAGTAGATCTATTAGGTGATTTACACAACTTCGGGCATCCCTGAGCACTATGATATGGGGAAGATGCAAAAGCTATACTCAAAATAAATATAAAATTCGCGTTACAAGCTCCACTCTAGTGCCGATAGAACGTGTCACCATTGAGCAATGTGACAAAGCTATGCGAATTCCTAAAAACAACCAATTAATAGAACAACGAGCTGTCCCTCAAGCCATCTCATGTGCCGACCGACCGGAAGTGAGAGAAAGCGAGATCAGGTCAAGACGGGAAATACACTGTGAGAATAGAAATAAATGATATGATATTCGTGATAAAGATAAAATCACAAACGCGTTAAATTCGTTGTAGTTGAAGAAATATAAATCACTATTAATGAGAGAAATTAATCAAATACATGATTAATGAACGATATTCATGTTTGTTGACCACATCACACAGTAATGTGATCTAGGGTTAGAAGAATAAGAAATGTGACCTGAGGTCAGAAGAATAGAGTAAGAATGCTGCCATTTCCTGCCACAAACGGTCCCGCACTTTACACTTTTACCCAACAAAACCAACATGAATGTGGCTACACATACGACTTGAGGCCCAAAATGTGCACTCACGTGGTTTTGAAGGCATGGTCGTATTGTGGAAGCATTGGTCAGGCGGATTTCAGAGACTGTGTGTTCATGTTGCAAGCCAGAAGGATGTAACGACCACCATGCCCCCAGTCTTTAAACAGCTGTAGGTGAACAGAAATGGTAGTCAATAACTGGTTGGACTGTGAAAGTGCTTATATGCATTGATTCTTTATTAAGAAAGAGTTCTACACAGTGAAGGGACATTGTCTAAGGGTAAGCTCTGACTGCGATATTGTGTGTCCGGCCAGCTAGCCCCAGAGCTAATTGGGAGCGAACTGGGTCATCCTCAGGCATAAGCAGCAAGCTTCCACCGGAAAAGTGGCATGGGTTAGCAGCTGCAGGATATGAGGGGGGGAGCGAAGTGAAGTCACTTTTTCCGCTGTCTATGTCTGCTAAATTATATGCTATAGAGTAATTTACTTTTATATTTTCATGGAGATTTTACCCTATCTGTTTATTTTAATCGTCATTGCTATGGGCGTCTTCTGTACGCACCATAAAAGTTAATCTAGTATCAAAGGTTAACCTAGATCTCTAATGACCCGGCGCATTGGCAGCATCCAGGATGAAAGTTAATTAATTTCTGGTACAGACTTTAATTATAAGCTCAAATCTTAATGCTACACATGCTTAGCTAGTTAATTCCACCAATTGTGTATTGATGCGTTATGACAGCGTTATCAACTCCATAGAAAAGATGGAGTTGAGTTGCCATTCACATCTATAATAAGCAATCCCTGTACCCCGCGATCACACACGAGAAAGAGCTCTCGGAGAAAACTCCCACGAATATAAATTGATATTACGAGTATCTCATGTTTATTTGACACCTTCATTTCGGTGGTTTGTAATATTTATAGGCTATGGCCATTTACTATAATTTTATTTGTACTGACACTGATATATAACGGTATGATATAAGACTAGTGTATATGTGTATATATTTTAACTTCTGTAGCAAACGTTTCCTTATCAACATTACCGTTTAATATGAAACTTGTAGGGGGTGAACGTTCATTGCCATTACAAAAATACCCGCTTTTTCATGTAAAACAGAAGATATACTGATAATCGCATTGACTCGTGCGTCTGGCAGCGTGTCTTTTATCTTCAGTGCAAGTACTGTGGATTTGGATTAACTTTAATCCGGAATTTACTTTTATGACGCGTACAGAAGACGCCT
>NC_061820.1:27539584-27542084 GCF_019202785.1 Penaeus chinensis | reverse complement strand
TTCCTCTCCTTTCCCCATCCCCCTCCCCCCTTTCCATTCCTTATCCACCTACTCCCCTCCCCTCCTTTACCCATCCCCTTTTTATTTTTCTTATTCCTCCTCCCGCTCTTTCCTTTTCTCTCCACCTCTTCCTCCTTCTCCTCCCCCTTCTTTCCTCATCCCATCTCTCTCTTTTCCTTTACCACCTCCTCTCCCCATCCTCCTCCTCTTCCACCCCACCTCCTTCTCCCCCTCCTCCCCATCCTCCTCCTCTTCCACCCCACCTCCTTCTCCCCCTCCTCCCCATCCTATTTATATTTCTTCCTCCCCCCCCCCCTCGTTCTGTTCCTTCTTCTCCTCCTCTTCTACTCTCTCCACATCCTTCCTCCTCCTTCCCCCCATCCCCCTTCCTCCTCCCCCTTCTTCCTCTTTCCCCCGCCCACCCCTTCCTCCTCCTTCTTTCCCCCCTCCCACCTCCTCCTCCTCTTCCTCCTCCTTCCTACCCCCCTCCCCTTCCTCGTCCACCTTTCCCTCCTCCCACCTCCTCCTCCTCCTCCTTCCTCCCCCATCCCCTTCCTTCTCCACCTCTCCCTCCTCCCACCTCCTCCTCCTCCTCCCCCTTCCTCGTCCACCTTTCCCTCCCACCTCCTCCTCCTTCTCCTCCTCCTTCCTCCCCCATCCCCTTCCTCCTCCAGCTTTCCCTCCTCCCACCTCTTCCTCCTCCTCCAGCTTTCCCTCCTCCCACTTCTTCCTCCTCCTCCTCCTTCCTCCCCCATCCCCTTCCTCCTCCACCTTTCCCTCCTCCCACCTCCTCCTCCTCCTCCTCCTCCTTCCTCCCCCATTCCTTTCCTCCTCCACCTTTCCCTCCTCCCACCTCCTCCTCCTCCTCCTCCTCCTTCCTCCCCCATTCCCTTCCTCCTCCACCTTTCCCTCCTCCCACCTCCTCCTCCTCCTCCTCCTTCCTCCCCCCTCCCCTTCCTCCTCCAGCTTTCCCTCCTCCCACCTCTTCCTCCTCCTCCTCCTTCCTCCCCCATCCCCTTCCTCCTCCACCTTTCCCTCCTCCCACCTCCTCCTCCTCCTCCTCCTCCTTCCTCCCCCATTCCCTTCCTCCTCCACCTTTCCCTCCTCCGACCTCCTCCTCCTCCTCCTCCTCCTTCCCCCCCCATCCCTTTCTTCTCCACCTTCCCCCCCTCCCCCCTTCCCCACTCCACCTCCCTCCAGGCGTAACCGAAGGGTCAATTAGCGATTCATGAGCATAATCCAGATGATTGAAAAATAAACAAGCCTCTCCCCTCCCCTCCCCCCACCTCCCCCACCCCCGCCCCGCTCCAAAAAGGCCTGAGGGGAGTATGGGGGGGGGAGGAGGAGGGGGGGGAGGAATATTCTCTTTAATCAAACGCTTGTGCTTTGATGTGTTCTCGTGACGCTACGTTCACCTTGGCAAGCTTTTTTTCGGTAAGTACTTTAATGTTTTTTTTTCTTGTTTTTTTTTTTTCATTTTGTTTTTCTTTTTTTCTCTCAATGTTTTTTCTTTATATACTCTCCCTCTTGTCTTTCTTCGATGTTTATTTATTTATTTATTTATTTATTTATTTATTTCTTCTTATTTTTTTGTTTTTTTTTTCTACTTTGGTTTTTCCTTATTTTGGTTATCTCTCTTTCTTTTTTACTTCTTCGCCGCTTTACTTCTTCTTTCTTTTACTTCTGGCTCCGTTTTTTTTTTCTCTTCTCTTGTGCTTTTTCTTAATTTTCTTTCTATTGCTTTCCTTCTCTTTTCCCTTTTTCTAGCTCTTCCTCTTCTCTTGTCGTCTTCCAGGTATTCCTCATTTTCCAAAAGAAATGAAGGTATTTTTCATCCTTTTCCTTTTCGTTTATCTTCTTCGTTATTGGTTTTTTTTTTTTTTTTTTTTTTTTTTTTATTGTTGTTGTGGTCATTTAGCTGTTGTCTATGCTATGATAAGGGTAATACTGATAGTAACAAAAGAAACCATAGTGATTATAATGATGATTATCATTATCATTCTTAATATTATCATTATTATTACCATTATCATTATTATTTTTACTATTGTTATCATTATCATTATTACTATTATTATCCTTGTTATTACTGTTATAATCATTATCATTATTATTAATTACTATTATTATTATCATTATTATCATTATTATTATCATTATCATTTTATTATTATAGTCAATATCCCTATCATTATTATCAATATATTTTTTTATTATAATAATTATAATTATAATAACCATTACCATTGCTAATGTTATTATCATCATTATAATTATTTTCAGAGGGATTATAACAATCATAATGAATATTATTACTTATTATCCTTATTGTTATTACTATAACTACTACATATATATATATATACTTTCTCTGTTTTGCTTCCTTCCCCTCTTCCCTTATCACTTTCTGTTTCCTTTTCTCTTTGTGTCTATCTCCCCCCCCCCCTCTCTCTCTCACACTTTCTAGCTTTCTCTCTCTCTCTATCTCTCTCTCTCTCTC
>NC_061820.1:27524584-27529584 GCF_019202785.1 Penaeus chinensis | reverse complement strand
CGATTGGTGTTGACAATGAACCATGGGTATTGAGAGCGGGCCATTTGTGCTAACAATGATCCGATGGTTATTGACAGCGAATCGAAAGATGTTGTCAGCAAACTACTGAAGCTGACAACGATTCGGTTGCGTTGACAGTGAACCAGTGGTAGCGCCTGCGAGCCAATACAATTGAAGGTTGAACCGTTGGTGTTGTCAGAAAGGAAGTAATAGTGCATGCCAGACGGAGACCTGGTATGATTCCTTCATGGGTGGAATCGATGGCGAATATCACTGCAATAACAGCTGTATTTTCATTTGCAAAACACGTGAATCATTAATGATCATAATTCGTAATCTAATTACACTGAACTGACACGAGGCTTGATCGTGATTACATTTGATTTTACTCGCACTGATTACAATGATTATCTCTTTAATAACAGCAACTCATAAACAAGGGGCATGCATTCCACCGGTTACGACTGCTCATTATAATTGCAATATGTCTGTCGCAAGTGCATGGCAATACTCATGACGGTATTCAGTTGCCAGTTTGTATAATCGGACTGGCATTGGCTGTTCATGTTTGCAGGACCTGAGCATGAAATATGAAGCAACATGCAGTATCAGGATTAATGGAAGTATTAATGGAAGGAATTATTAATATAATCATGAGAGAAAATATCATCACTAATCATGAATATATTAATGATCATAAGGAGGAGGATTACGATGTCTTCGGTGTGATCAATAATAATTGTATGATATCAATATGTCATCATTATCGTTCTATTATTATTAACTTTTATTGTTTATTATCCTTTTCCCTTTATTTAGAAGTTCACTGTCAACGAAGGAAATTATCATTTTATCAGAAAAAAAATACGAATCTTATTAGCAAGCAGGCCTAAGGGCGTGTCTATCCCCCTTCCACCCCCCCCACCCCCAACTCCTTCCCAACTTGGCCAGACCTTGCATCCACGTCGGCCGTCCCTCGCCCTCCCCTCTTTCCCCAACCCCTCCCATCCCCTCCAGCCCTTCACCCACCTCAAGCAGGCCTACAGGACACGCCCCCCCCCCCTCCACCTCCTACGCCCGTCCCGCTGTGGGTCTCGCCGCGGGCGTGAGTGCAGGCCGCCCATTCGACCGGCCGTAACTCAAGGCTAGGGATTATCATAAAATATGTGTAGGATAAAGAGATCAACATTCCAGGAGTATTCTTCGCCCCCTCTAAGCCTGCCTGCCCCTCCTCTCTCCCAATCATACCCCTCCCCCTCCTCCTCCTCCTCCTGCTCTTTCTTTCTCCCCTCCTCCCTCCCTCTCTCCCTCTCTCTCCTACCCACGATTCAATCCTCCAATCTACCCTTACTTTCGCCCTCCCTACCTCTACCTTACTTTTCATTTCCATCCGCCTACCCACCTCTCTTCCCCTAACTCCCTTCCCTAGCATTCTCATCACCCCCTTACCCTCTCTCAGTTTTTTTTTTCTCTCTCACTAGCCACCCCATCCTTCTCCTTCTCCCTCCATCATTTTCCCCTCTCTCCATTTCCCTCTTTCCCTCTCTACACTCCCCCTCTCTCCTATCTTTCATTTCTTATCTCTATTCTCGCCGCTCCACCCTGTCTCCCTTCTCTCCATCCTACCGCTCTCTCCTCTCTACACCCCCCCCCCCCCCCTTTTCCTTTCCGTTCCACTCTCTCTCTCTCTCTCTCTCTCTCTCTCTCTCTCTCTCTCTCTCTCTCGCTCTCTCTCTCTCTCTCTCTCCGCTCTCTCCTCTTTACACCCACCCCCCTTTTCCTTTCCGTCCCACCCTCTCCTCTCTCCCCTCTCTCTCTCTCTCTCTCTCTCTCTCTCTCTCTCTCTCTCTCTCTCTCTCTCTCTCTTATCTATCTATCTATCTCTCTCTCTCTCTCTCTCTCTCCGCTCTCTCCTCTCACCCCCCCCCCCTTTTCCTTTCCGTCCCACCCTCTCTCTCTCTCTCTCTCTCTCTCTCTCTCTCTCTCTCTCTCTCTCTCTCTCTCTCTCTCTCTCTCTCCTCCGCTCTCTCCCCTCTCCACGCCCCTGTCTCCCCACCCTCCCTTCCCCTCCCCTCTCCTCTCCCTCCCGATGATAATTTGGAAGGAAAATTCTTTGTGAAGATTTAGCGTAATAGTCTCTTATTTATCCTCCCTGTTGAATAATCAAGTTGAAGAGATTGAGCTAATGGGCCGTTTAAGAAAGTGTTTGGGACTTGTGGATAGCTTTTCTCAGAAGGCGGATCTCAAGGTGGTGTGTGAGATGCCTTGTTTGCCTTTGAGAGATTGGGGGGGGGGGGGGGGGGGGGCTGGTGGATTGATGGTAAAGGACACAAGGAGTTTAGATTAGTGTGATTAATTATTAAGGTGTTAATGACGGTAGTGATAATAACAGAAATGATGATACAGATTATCTTAAGCTTTATTATCAGTGATTATTGTTTTTATTTTCTTATTGCAAGAATGGTAATGATAATGATAATAAAGATAATGGTAATAGTGATGATAATGATGATGAATATCATCATTAAAAGCATTGCTATTAACATTGTCATTACTTAATAATAATACTAATAATAATACTAATAATAATAATAATAATAATAATGATAATGATAATAATAATGATGATAATAATGATAATGACATTAGTAAAGATAATGATAGAGGCTGACGTCAGCATGTTGGGGTCAAGGTCGGGGCGGAATGGAACTGGCCATCTCCCGCATCCTCCCGCGCCTTAGGAAGCATGTTTCTCTGCGAACATGTCCCCTGCGCTCACACGGACATGGGACCATCTTTGACTTTTGAATGATAATGATAATAGTATTGATAATGATAATATTATTAATAACATTAACAATAATAATAATAATGATAATAATAATAATAATAATAATGACAATAATAATAACAAAAATGATAATAATAGCAATAATATTGATGATGTTGATTATAATGGTGATGATAATGATAATAATAACTATAATAATAATAATAATAATAATAACAATAATAATAATAATAATAATAATAGTCATAATAATATTAATAATAATAATAATAATAATAATAATAATAATAATGAAAATAATGATAATAATAATAATAATAATAATAATAACGATGATGATGATGATGATAATATACATCTTCATCATAATAAAATAGTAATGATGATTAAGGATAATGATAATAGTAATAATGATAATAATAATAATGATAATAATAATAAAAATAAAAATATTTTGCTTTAATTGCTACCACTACTACTACAAGCAATAATGGTAATAATGATAATAACCATTATTATCATCACTATAAAAATCACAATATCTATAACACTAATAATTTTAAAATATATATAAATAAATAAATAAATTACTAATAAAAATAACAATACAAATGATAATAAAATATTATTTGTAATAATGATTACAATAGCAGTAACAATAACAATAATGATGATGGATATGATAAAAAAAAGTAATAAGGTTAATAATAATAATGATGATAATAATAATGATGATAATAATAATGATAATAATAATAATAATAATAATAATAGTAATAATAATAATAATAACAATAACAATAATGATAATGATAAAGATGCAAGTAATTATAAAAACGATAACAATAACAAAAACAATAATAATATTGGTAATAATAATAATAACAATGATAATAATTATTACAATATTAATAATAATGATAATAATAATCATGACATTAACAATAATAATGATAATAATAATCATGACATAAACAATAATAATGATAATAATAATCATGACATTAACAATAATAATGATAATGATGATGATAATTGTGACACTACTACTACTACTTATGTCAATAATAATAATATAGAAAATTATAATATTAATTTTAATAGTAAAGATAATATCAATAATAATAAAGATAATAATGATAAGACGGATAATGATGATAACAACAATAACAATAATAACAAAGATAATGATAATGAATAAGATAACAATAGCGATAAGAATTATGAATAATGCTAATAAAGATAATAATAACAACAACAACAGCAAGAATAATAACGGAAGCTTTAGTAATGAAAATAATGATGCTGATAATAAAATTAATAATAATAATAATAATAATAATAATAATAATGATAATAATAATGATAATAATAATAAGGATAATAATAATAATGATAATGATAATAATAATAGCAATGATAATAATAATAATAATAACATCAATGATAGTCACATTAGTAACAATAGTAATGATAATAGTATTAATAATAATAATAATAATAATAATAATTATTATTATTATTATAACAAAAATAATAATACTATCAATAATAATAATAATAATAACATTAGCAACAATAATAATAATGATGATAATGATAATGATAAAAGTAATGATCATAAAAATGATGATAATGATAATGATAAAAGTAATGATCATAAAAATGATGATTATAATGATGACAATAACAATATTAATGAAAATAAGGACAATTATAATAATAATGATAACAATAATTATAATGACAATAATAATAATAATAATAATAATAATAATCGCAACTGTAATAACTATGATAATAGTAATGATAACAGTTCTTATACAAAAAAAATATGATGATGATGATAGTGATTGTCATTATCATTTATATCAATGATAACAATGATAATGCTGACAATTATGATG
This sequence comes from Penaeus chinensis, assembly GCF_019202785.1. Classification (NCBI taxonomy): domain Eukaryota; kingdom Metazoa; phylum Arthropoda; class Malacostraca; order Decapoda; family Penaeidae; genus Penaeus; species Penaeus chinensis. Next base: position 27,524,886 of record NC_061820.1, on the reverse strand, counting down.
ATAATAATAATTTTATTAATAACAATAAGTTTGATAATAATAATAATAATGATGATAATAACAGTGCTACTACTACTACTAATAATAATAATAATAATAATACAATAATGATGAGGAGGATAAAGAAAATAATAATTATAATGATAATGATAATAATAACGATAATAATGATAATGATGAATATAATAATAACAATAACATTAATAATTATGAATATAATGATGACAGCCATAATAATAGTTCATAAATTAATAAACAGTACACGAGAGAAAAATACAGCATTACAATAGAGTAAACAGATC
>NC_061820.1:27472084-27479584 GCF_019202785.1 Penaeus chinensis | reverse complement strand
ATTATTATCATCATTATTACTATTATTACTATATTTATCATTATTATCATTATCATCAACACCATCATCATTATTATCATCATTATTATCATCATTGCCACAGTTGTTAACTCCATAATTATCACAAGTACTACTACTACTACAACTACTACTACAGCTGCTACTACTACTACAACTATTAATACAGCTGCTACTACTACTACTACTACGACTACAATCACTGCTACTACTGCTACCATTATTATTATATCCGTGTCCTTATGCGACTCTGTGTGCGTGAGTATTTATTCAATTTAGTGTGTGTCTGTTTGTATTTACTCAGTGTTTTTGTCTCTATGTGTGTCAGAGTTCGTGCGTGCGTTTGCATGCTTGTCGTATCTGCGTGTTCGGGAAGAATGTAATGCTTATTTAATGTCTGCTGTGTCTGTGGCCTCGAAGACGTGCTTTCTCTTTTTTATGTTGATGTGTGAGTGATAGATCTGCTTGCCTTGGTATAGTGTTTCTGGGTGAATTATATAAGCTTAGTGATTGATGCTCTTGTGTGTTGTGAAGTTAGGTTTCGCTCAGTACATAAGCCAGGCCAGCACACAAACAACCATTAACATGCATTAAGGGACACAGACAGGTCGATATGTGAATCAATAGTCTCGGTCTCAGAAAAAGAGCGGAAGTTGGTATTGGCTATACTATGTCATGGTAGTTGTAATGATATCAATAATAATAATAATAATAATAATAATAATAATAATAATAATGATAATGATAATAATAACAATGAGAATGATGGTGATGATGATGATGATGATGATGATGATTATGGTGATAATGATGATGATGATGATGATGGTAATAATAATGATGATAGTAATAATGATAATAATAATAATGATAATGCTAGTATTAAACAATGATAATGATAATGGTAATAATAATAATCATTATTATTATTATTATTATTATTATTATTATTATTATTATTATTATTATCATCATCATTACTATGTTTATCATTACTACTATCATATTATGAATCGCATCCTCATGATCATCGTCATTATCATCATCACCATCAGTATTATCATCTTTATCATTATAATGATCATTATTGCTATTATTATTATCATTATTATTGTTATCATTATTATTATTATTATTATCATTATTATGCTTATGATTATGATTATTGTTTTAATTATTGTTATCATCATCATTATTGTTATTATTAGAACTATCAAACCATCTTCATCATCATTATCATAATTTTCATCATCAATGTGAACAATGATAAAATCAATCAACAGTAATAACAAATTTGAAAAGAAGATCGTAAAGATGTGTCCATTTCTTTGTCTTTCTATTTTCAAGAAGAATAACAAACGGAAGAGGAAGTAAAATGTCTTGAAGATGAGAGCAAGCATTTCGAAACGAAGCTTGGGTGGTCCCCTCTCTCTCTCTCCTCCTCTTCCCCCTCCTCCTTCCCTGCCCCTCGTACCCCCTCCCCCGGCCCCTCCTCCCTCCCTTAAAGGTCCTTGTCGTTTGTCAAGATAGACGGAATTAGGGACGTGAAATATTGCACTATAATCCTTAACATTAGCGACTTTAAGAGCGTCTTCGGAAAGTTAACCGGGTGTGGGATCGCTCGTGTACGGAGGCTGGGGATTGGCTGAGATGAAGATGCTCTGGGGGAGGGGAGGTGGAGGGATGCTGCTGCCGATGAGAAGTGGACAATGGTTGGGGGGGGGGGGGAGATGGGGAGGGTCTGTGTGGTTCGTGGTGGGGAAGACTGTGTGGTATGTGTGTGGTATTCAGGGGGAGAGGGTGTATGTGTGTTTAAATGTGTGTACGTGTGTGAGTGCGTGTGTGCGGGTGGAGGGTAGGGTTTGTATGAAAGAGGGGGAGGTGTGGGGGGGTAAAGAAAGGGTGTAAGCTTTGCGTGAAAGGGGGGTGGGGGTCGTTCGTTGAAGGGCAGGATGTGTGGCATTTGAATGGGGAGGAGAAGGTTTGTATGTGTTTTTTATGCCTTACGTGTATGTGTATGCTTGTGAGCTTGGTGTAAGGGCGTGTTTGTGTGAAGGGAAGGTGTCTGTGGGGAAATAGGGCGTGCAGTATGTTTGTGTATAGGGGGGTTAGAGAGGTATTTGTTTATATGTCTGCAGGAGTATGTGTAGAGGGCCTTTGTTTGAATGTAGGGGAAGAGAGCGAGAGAGGGGAAATTTTATTTTTATGTGTGTGTGTGTGTGTGTGTTTGTGTGTGTGTGTGTGTGTGTGTGTGTGTGTGTGTGTGTGTGTGGGTTAGACGGTAAATGTAGATAGATGGTAGGACAAACAGCAGGTATATTAACAGAAAACAAATTATATATTTCTTTCTTTCTTTCTTTCTTTTAACATGAAATGCTTTCTCTCATCATGCAGGTATAATGTATAATTGTTATACTTCTATTTCATTATCCATCAGTCATTGCTATATAACTGGTTCAGTATTACATAAAATAATAGTAGTAAAAAAAAAATAATCAAATGGCTCTCATTCTTTTCATCAATATCATCACAATTAATATCATTATTTCTATCATCTCTGAGTCAAAGACATTCGTACAATTGAGCTTAATGACATGGAAAAATATAATATATCACACAACCTCATAACGAGAACTGATCCTTATGAGGAATTTCATGTAAGATTTATTTCTTAGGGAGACGAGATACGGCTACTAAAGAATGGCTTGATGAGAGTACTTTGTCAAAAAAAAGGAAATTGTTTTATATTGTAGAGGTTTGACAAATATCGTTATTTTTTTCGCTCTCCGTTTTTTTTTTTTTTTTTTTATAAGGGGGGTGAAGGGGGCTTTTTTTTAGACTATAAATCTCTTATTTATCGTTTTGGTTGTTGATACTGTATTAACAGTTCTTCATTGGCCTGCAAGATTTTTTAAAATTTTAATTCAGAGTATTACTGAAATATCTAGTGCTCTGGTAATACACTTACAAATAGATTAGGAGTACAAACAAAACACGAAAAAAAAAAAAAACAAGAGAAGACAAAACAAACACAAACGCACATACCCCCCCTCCACCCCCCACCCCCCCAAGGCACAGATATACCCCCTCCCACCCAGACCCCCTGTCACCTGGCACTACCCCCACCCCCACCCCCGCTCAGCCGGCACACTCACGGAAAGAGGAATAAGACAAGCCGCGAGTAAAGGAAGGGAAGGCGAGATGTGGCGCAATTATGGCAAGATGGCGCCACGTCCACCGAGGCAGAACATAAGCCATGTATAATTGCCTGTGACACATTTTTCTCGTCCATGTTGGATTTTTCTTTCGTGTTTCTATCTTTCTTTTCTTTTCTTTCTCTTTTTCTTCTTTTCTTTCATATCTAATTACGTTAACATGATTATGTTTTCTTTCTTTTTTTTACTTTCTGTTTTTACTTGTCTCATTACTTTCATATTTTTCAGCTTTATTTTCCTCTGTTATTACATATTATCTTTCTTTTTCTTTTTGTTTTCCTTCTTTTCCCCTACCTTTTTCGAGATCCATTTTGTTACTCTCATCCCCCTCTCTCTTTTTCTATCCAGTCAATATGTGTGTGTGTGTGTGTGTGTGTGTGTTTATATATATATATATATATATATATATATATATATATATATATATATATATATATATATATATATATATATATATATATATATATATATATATATATATACACACTCTACTTTTTTTCTCTTTCTGGTTTTCATCATAATCGCATGTAATTCCATTCTTTTGTTACTTTTTTAGTCTCTCTATCTTTTCTTTCCTTTTCTTTTATCATGTGTGCTCCATTCCTCTGTTCCTCTCTTCTTCTTTGACTTCCTGCCATTTCCCTCCTTTCATGTTCCTTCTCATATATTTAATTCTTCTCATCCTTCGTTCATATTTCAAATCTTCTTTCTAAGCTTCACATATCTCCCTTCTAGTTTTCTCTCTCTCTCTCTCTCTCTCTCTCTCTCTCTCTCTCTCTCTCTCTCTCTCTCTCTCTCTCTCTCTCTTCCCATTTTCTAATTTCTATTCCTCTCCCATATCATATTTTCCCTCTTTCTCCCTTGTTTCTCTTTTTCTCTCCCTCTCCCTTTTCTCATTATTTTTTTTCTTCTCCTTTTTCTACATTTCTCTCCTCCTCTTCTCCATCCTCTTTCCTTGTCCCTTTTCTCCTACCTTTTCCTTCATCCCTTTCCATCCCTCTCATCCTCCTCTCTCTTCTCTCCTCCCCCTTGGCTCTCAGAAGAATAAATACCCAATATGTTTCCTTTAAATTTTATGGCCAATTTTCCTTATGATGGCCATTGAGCAACTATTTGTGCCATAAAAAAGCAAAGTTTGATAGTTCTTCTTGCCTTGTTGGGATGTAAATGTTCCTTAGTTCAGATCCCGAAGAGTTGTTATTTGTAATAAATTGGCTTTAATGGGTTCAGTGTCTTTTGCGTGTGTCTGTATTTCATATATATCTATCTGGATGTTTGTCCTATTATTGTGTGCATTTCTTTTCAGTTATTGTTGCTATTTTGTTTTTTTTTTTTTATGTGTATATATATATATATATATATATATATATATATATATATATATATATATATATATAGATATATAGATATATATATATATATATCTAGAAGCCGTTGCATCAATTTTTCTCAACGTTACTCATTCTTATGTTCAGGAGCTTCCTCCTCCTGCTATTCTTCCAAATCTTCTTCTTCCTCCTCCTTCTTCTCTTCCTCCTCCTCTTCCTTCTCTTCTTCTACCTCCTCGTCCTCATCTCCATCCTCCTCATCATCCTCTTCATCCTCCTCAAACTCCTCCTTCTCATCTTTTCCTCCTCATAGTTATCGTCTTGTTATCTCTTCCTCTCTATCTATCTATCTATCTAGCTAGCTAGCAAGCTATCTGTCTACCTATCTTTCTATCTGTCTATCTATCTCTTTTTTCTGTCCATTTATCTCCCTCTCTTTTTTTTTCTTTCTCTCTATCTATCATATTCTTTGGCTTCCTTTAAATTTGCATTTTGTGTAACAGAACTTCATATTCTATATATATTTATGTTTTTTTTTTCCATTTATCTATCTATCTATCAGTCTTTCTGCCCTGTAGTCTTAAATTAAATTAAAAGGAAAAAAAGAAAAGGAAAAAGATCAAAATGTGATAATTGTTATCACAAATGAAATTAAATTCTGCTTTATTTTCGGCATTTAATCGGATTAGCATGTTAATGGAGAAATTCGTGCGAGGTAAGGTAGGGAGGATACTTTAAATGCCACTTGAGAATAGCTTCTTTTAATTCCAATTTCTTCCCCTTTTCCTTTTGCATCTCTCTCTCTCTCTCTCTTCTCTCTCTCTCTCTCTCTCTCTCTCTCTCTCTCTCTCTCTCTCTCTCTCTTTCCCTCTCTCTCTCTCTTTCGTTCATCTCTCGTTCATCTCTCTCTCTTCCTCTCTCTCTCTATTTCTCTATCTCTCTCTCTGTCTCTGTGTCTCTCTGTTTCTCTGTCTGTCTCTCTCTGTCTGTCTCTCTCTTGATCTCCCTCTCTGTTTCTCTCTGTCTCTCTCTCTGTCTTTCTGTCTCTCTCTCTCTGTCTCTCTCTATTTATATATATATATATATATATATATATATATATATATATATATATATATACATATATATATATATATATATATATATATATATATATATATATATATATATATATGTATATATAAATATATATATATATATATATATATATATGAAGGTGAGTGCTTCATGCACGGGGTGATGTGAAGGGATGGATGGTAGTTAGTGTTAAGTGCTTGCATACCTTCTCGCTTACAGTTGCCACCGCTGGCTAGCCTGGTGCGAAAAGGGAGCAGCTATGCATAAATCTCCCCTGCCAGCTCATAGCCTCCCCATCATCAAGACTTCTGCAGTGCCTCCTCGTGGCCACCCATGGAAACTAGGTACCTTGCGGTCCTAGGCTGAACTGTGGAGGCCCTTGGAGCAGCAGGAGGCCCTAACGGTACGGCGTCATGGCCCACCGGCGTGTGGATATGCCCTGGCTTCGTACTTATTCCTACCCCCGTGCCCCCTGGGGTTAATGAGCGGCTGTTGGGTGGCAGGCCTTGCTAGTCCTCCCTCGAGATAAACACTGGCAACGAAGCATATAGTTGTTGGTGCTGGGGGGAGGGCTAAAGTCCCTCCCATTCAGCAAGAATGGCAGGCTGTGGGTCCCTCTGGGTTGGCGACCGCTGGGACTCGGGTGGGGAGGGGGGGTTACCCGTCATCCCATCTGGGTCCCAGCAGCCGCCAACCTGGTGCGATGTTTCTGGGGGAAAGCCCCAGCGAGCCCTGCAGGCGGATTATGGGGCCTGCAGCCAGCCAACCTCCTCTACATGGGGCGGCGTCGTAGGGGTGGCAGAGGTGGCGCCCACCTGGAGTGACTGCCCGAGGTTAGACCTCAGGCAGACTGTCAGGAAGGGGGCTTGGAACGTCCGTTCCCTGCGACAGGACGATCGGTTACCACTACTGTCGAGGGAATTGAAGCAGCTGAGAGTTGAGGTGGCTGCTCTCTTGGAGGTGAGAAGACCTGGCAGCGGCACGATTAGTGTGGGTGGCTACACCTACTACTGGCCGGGCCGCAGCGATGGCCACCATCTCCAGGGAGTAGCCATAGCCATCTCCAGCAAACTTCAACCCTCAGTAGTAGAAGTCACTCCAGTCGATGAGCATACTATGGTATTGAGACTGAAGCTTTCACTTGGCTTCTTGTCTCTTATTGTTGTATACGCTCCTACAGATGTATATAAACTTGAGGTGAAAGAGATGTTTTACACCAAACTTGCATCTGTGGCAGACAGTTGTCCTCGGCGAGATATTCGTATTGTTCTGGGCGACTTCAATGCGGTATCCGGCTGCGATCGAGCTGGCTAGTAGAAGTCACTCCAGTCGATGAGCATACTATGGTATTGAGACTGAAGCTTTCACTTGGCTTCTTGTCTCTTATTGTTGTATACGCTCCTACAGATGTATATAAACTTGAGGTGAAAGAGATGTTTTACACCAAACTTGCATCTGTGGCAGACAGTTGTCCTCGGCGAGATATTCGTATTGTTCTGGGCGACTTCAATGCGGTATCCGGCTGCGATCGAGCTGGCTACGAGATATCTGTCGGTCCTCATGGCTCAGGAGCTGATGCTGGCAGCGAGAATAGCCTCCATTTCCGTGACTTTGCCAGGTCCTAGAAATTGAGGATTTCTGGCTCCTGGTATCAGCGTTCTGACCCACATTGTTGGACTTGGTACAGCAATACGGGTAGTGTGGCCAAGGAGATCGACCCCATCCTCGTTAGCACTCGGTGGAGGATCCTCCAGAACTGCAGGGTGTATCGAAGCTTCGAGTTCTGTGGAACTGATCATAGATTAGTTGTGGCTACACTCCAGGTCCACTTTAGAAACCCCCGTCACCCAAATGAACACCCT
>NC_061820.1:27459584-27467084 GCF_019202785.1 Penaeus chinensis | reverse complement strand
TAAAGTAGCATCGGGTGATCAACAGAGAGTGTCTTCAGATGTCCTCTTCCCTCAAATCCCCTCCTATCTCCCCTCCCCTATTTTCTCCGTTCCTCTCCCCTGTCCTTTTCCCCCTTCCCCTTTCCCTTCACCATTTCCCTCCCCCACTTCCTTCTATTTATGTTTTCCTTCTTCCTCCTTCGTTCGCTTTAATCTCAGACGTCAATACGAATTTCAGGAATCATTTTGAAACGGACTTTTCCCCTATCTTTCCCCTTGTTGCCTTCCCTCTCCCATTCTCCTTCCGTCTTCCATTTTAACCTTCAATTTCTCGATATTCCCTTTTCCTTTCTCTTTCCCTCTCTTTTCTTTCCCTCGTATTTTTTTCCCTTTCTTTTATGTCCCCATTTAACTTTCTCCTTCTCGTCTTCTCCCGTTCTCTTCCCGGTTCACCTTCCCTTCACTTCCCTTTTTTTTCCATTCCTCTTCCCTGTTACTTCCCCTGTTCCGTTTATCCTTCTCCTTCTCAACTTTACCTTTCCTATATTTCCCTTTCCCCTTTCCAATTTGGGTGCCCCTCTTTGCTCCCATCCACTTCCCTTCTCCCCCCTCTTCTGTCTCCCTCTCTACCCTTTCCTTCTCTCTCTTTCCCACTTTCCCTCTCACCCTTCTCTCCTCTCTCCTTTCTCCTTTCCCTTCTCCCCTCTTCCTTTTCTCCTCTTCCTTTTCTCCTCTTCCCTTTCCCCTCTCCCCTCTACCCTCTCCCCTCTCTCCTCTCTCCCCTCTCTCCTCTCCCCTCCTCCCTCTTCCCTCTTCCCTCTCCCCTCTCTCTTCTCTCCCATCTCCTCTCTCCCCTCTCCCCTCTCCCCTCTCCCCTCTCCCCTCTCTCCCCTCTCCTCTCTCCTTTCCCCTCTGCTCTTCCCTCCTTTCCCCTCTCCCCTCTCTCCCCTCCTTTCCCCTCTCCCCTCTCTCCCCTCTCCCCTCTCCTTTCTCCTTTCCCCTCTGCCCCTCCCTCCTTTCCCCTCTCCTCCTCCCTCGTGAATTATAGCAAGCAGCGCACTCTGGGCATTTATCACGAAGAACACATGCGAAATGGACATTTTTCAAAATTTCGTACTGCCAAAACCCGAATCCATTTTTGTTGACATTTATTGCTTATTGATTTGATTTATGCATTATGTACATGTCAAGTGTTTTCTCGTTCTTCCTCTTGCTTCTTCTCCTTCTTCTTCTAATGGCGAAGGTGAGGATCATACTTTGAGTAAACTTTGCATGGGTTTTAACAGTGTTGAGTTTTAGCAGTGGGAAAGGTAAGATCTCGATGAAAATTCTAAAACAGAGGAGTGTTGTGGTATATTCTAATGATAATGCTGAATTACAGATTTTAAATATTCAATTAAAAGTAAGTGTGAAATGCCTATCATCTGTGAGAAGCATTAAATGTTAGATATTTTCTAGTATAAGTACTCGTGTCAGTAATTTGAGTTATAATATAGTCTAATTTCTAACACTAATTGTATCGACAAAAGTAAGCATGCCATAAAAAAAAGGTTCAGAAAAGGAATAGTTTTATTGCAACAAAGAAATGTTTTATTGCTATAAGCCACACAGGTGTAGTGGATCGATATCGATAACTTAATAAGAAGCCAGAGCCAGCTGTTACTTACACTCTAACTCTGTCCTCTTTTACTATTGTTTTGAATACTCTATATGTGAATATACTGTTAATAATGTAGAGGATGTCAATGAGAGTAATGATAATAAAAATAAGAATAATAGTCTTGATAATCACGAAGGCGATGATAATGGTGATAATGATAAAATTTATAATGATAACAATAATCAAAATAATAGTAATGATAATATAAAAGATTATGATGCTAATGATAATGGTGATAACAATGACAATAATAATGATAATATTGATAATTATTAAACTAATAATAAGGATTATTATAATCATATAAATAATGATAAGGATAATGATAATAAAGCTAATAATAATAACAATCATAATGATAATAATAAAAATAATAAAAATAATAACAATAATGATGAAAATGATAATAATAATAGTAATAACAATAACAATAACAATAATAATAAAAATAATGTTGATAACAATTAGAGTAGTATTAGTAATAGTAATGAGGATGATGGTTATAGAGATACTGATGACGATGATAATAAAGATGACAATAATAATAACAATGTTTGTAATAATGATAATAATAATAATTATAATGGTAGTAACAGTAATAATGATAACAACAAAATAAATAATGATAAAAATGATAATGATTAAGACTTTTACTAATATCATGATAATGATAGTGATAACAATTGCTGATATGTTGATCATTTGAATAATAACAAAATAATAACAATAATAATAATAATAGTAATAGTAGTAATAATAATAATATTATTTCTTGTAATAGTAATAACAATAATAATGATAATGACGATGATGAAGATGACTATGAGGATGATGATAGTAATAATGAAAACAATGATAATGATACTACTGCAACTACTACTAATGATAATAATAATGATAATGATATTAATAATGATGACGATAATAAGGATAATATTAGAAACAATTTATAATAATAATAATGATAATAATAATAATAATAACAACAGCAATAATAATAACAACAGCAGTAATAATAACAGTGATGATAATAATAAGAAGCATAATAATGCTAACAATGATAATAACAGTGATGATAATAATGATAAGAAACATGATAATGATAATAATAATAATAATGATATGGATAATAATAATCATAATAGCTATGATAATAGTAATAATAATAATAATAATAATAATAATAATAATAATAATAATAATAATAATAATGATAATAATAATAATAATAATGATAATAATAATAATAATAATAATAATAATAATAATGATAATAATAATAATAATAATATTAAAATAATGTCAATTGTAGTCATCATAAAAATGACAATATTAATAATAATGATAATCATAACAATAAGAACAATAATAGTAATAGTAAAAATTAATAATGATAGGAATGATAATAATAATAATAATGATAATAATAATAAGAAGAAGAAGAAGAAGAAGAAGAAGAAGAAGAAGAATGAAAATAGTGATACAACAACTACTTCTACTATTACTACTACTAATAATGATAATAATAATGATAATAACAATAACAGTAATACTAACAATAGTAATAATAACAATATTAATAATAGTAGGGAGAAGAAGAAGAAGAAGAAAAAGAAGAAGAGGAAGAGGAACCAAAAAATAACTGCTGATTACATCTACAACACTGACAACATCAGAAAGAGCGACACAGACAACAATAATAATAATAAAAAAAAAAAAAACACGCACCAAAGCAACAATAGCCACGGCAATTAAGTATCCACACTCCACCCGACAAAAGCAAGCAACGGAAAGCTGTATCGAGGAAGAGGGTTCCAGTTTACAAATTTATAAAACGGTGTATTTACACGTTGAGTTATTATCAAGATGAGTAGACGCCCTGGCGCATTAAGGCTCTGACAGTTGGTGATAATTTTAAATTTTGGGGGAGAAATTACTATCCCCGTCTTTTCCCAAAGGTAGAAATTGGTCTCTTGTCTATTTCTTAAAAAAAAAAAAAAAATTATGACCACAGTATGAAAGTTATTGGTATGCACGAGTATACCTTTTCTCCGGTTATATATCTCGTTTTTATTTGTCTTTCTATATATATCTAATATATATTTTATCTCTCTTCTTCACTCTGTCTACAGGTTGATATTATTCTCAAATATGTTACTGTTGTAATTATTTTAATGATCATTATCATCATTATTATTGTTAATAGTAGTAGTAGTACTATTTTCATTATTATTATTATTATTATTATTATTATTATTATTATCATAATCATCATTACCATCACCATCATCATCATCATCATCATCATCATCATCATCATCATCATCATCATCATCATCATCATCATCATCATTATCATCATCATCATCATTATATAATCATCATTGACGTCATTATCATTATTACATTACTATTATCATTATCATTATTATCATTTTTATTATGATTATGATTATCATGATTCTGTTACTATTAGTTTTATGATCACTGTTATCATTATCGTTTTATTACCATTATTATTATCATTATTTATGTTAGTTGTCATTGTTGTTGTTGCTGCTTTTTTGTTATTATATTATTAGTATTTTTATTATTACTTTTTTATCATCACTTTTATCTTCATTTTTATTATCATTTTTCTTTTTGTCATCATCATTGTTGTTGTTATTGTTATTATCTATTTATTTTTATTTATATTACTTTTATTATCATTTTCATTACTACTATTATTATTATTATTATTATTATTATTATTATTATTAATTATCAATTTTGCTGTTATTGTTGTTGTTTTCATTATTACCATTATCCTTATTAGTATCGTTATTTTTATTATTATTACTACTATTATTATTATTATTATCATTATTATTATTATTATTATTATTATTATTATCATAATTGTTGTTGTTGTTGTTACTGTTGTTTTTATCATCATCATTAATAGTATTATCATTTTTAGTCTTATCATTATTATTACTACGTTATCATTATTGTTATTAATATTATAATGAACACTTATTGTTGTTATCATTATTATTATTAACATTATCATTATTATTGTTGTTGTTGTTGTTTTTGTCATTACTTTCATTATAATTATCATTATTATCATTGACATTATTATATCATTAAATTTATCATCATTTTTATTATCATTACCATATTTTTTATCATCACAAAAACGTGTACAACCACAATAATAACCACAACAATATTCTAATAAAGAAATCACAGAAGCACCCGGCCTAACAAGCATCCGAAATGTTATTCTGTTCCCGAGACCGAATTATGAGGGTCATCGTTGCGAGACACCCACCCGCTGCACAAACTCGCTAATGACTGCTTGAGGTTTAGAGGAGGGAAGTGGATCCCTGAAGGCCTGGCTTATTCCACCTCGAGGTCTTGGAGGAGAGGACGAGGGGGAAGGGGGGAGGGGTGGCAGGGATAGGGAGGGAGGGGGGGAAGGGAGTGTGTGGGATAGGGGGGAGGGATGGTGTGGGGAAGGGAGTGGGAGGGATGGGGTGGGGAGGGGAGTGGGAGGGATGGTGTGGGGAAGGGGGTGGGAGGGACAGGGTGGAGGGATGGTGGGGAAGGGGAGTGGAGGGATGGTGTGGGGGTGGAGAAGGTGAGGAGGGAGTGGAGGAGGGAGAGAGGGTTAGATCGAGGAATGCAGCATAGGGGGGGAGTGAAAATGCAGAAGGGAACACGGAGGGGGAGGGGATAGAGAGGGGGAGGAAGGAGAGAGGAAGGGTAGATTTGAGGAGTCAGGGAGCTATATATATATATAGATAGATAGATATATATATATATATATATATATATATATATATATATATATATATATATATATATATACACACATTCATGCACACACACATCTTGCGCATGCGCACTTGAACGGCTTTGTTAAAGTTGGGCTGGTCTTACCTAGAAATGATAGTGGTACCCGACTGCTGCCTTGTATTCAACCTGTGTATGGTCAAAGGCTATTATATATATATATATATATATATATATATATATATATATATATATTATTGTTGTGTATGTATATATAAATATATATATATATATATATATATATATATATATATATATATATATACGTGTGTGTGTGTGTGTGTGTGTGTGTGTGTGTGTGTATGCATGTGTTTGTGTGTGTGTGTGTGTGTTTATATATATATGCATACACACACGCACACACACACACACACATTTATAAATATATATATATATATATATATATATATATATATATATATATATATATACATATATATATATATATATATATATATACATATATATATATATATTTATGCAAACGCATATCCGCATGAGCACGCTATCTGTCTCCAGCCCGAATCCACCTTGCATATCCATCCACAAAGGACCACCATTCTATAAATAGCTTTGCCTACCTGCCGATCCGTCCTCAAAAGGACCACTAATCCTCGATGCACAGGAGCCTCTGATCCCCTCACATCAGCCTCCCTTCGCCTGCGCTGCGTCGCCTTCGCGGAACGGCAAAAAGCGGCCGTTTCTCTCTCTTCAGAATTCGGAAAGAGGTCTTCGCTGATCCGACGCGTCTTCAGCAACGGCTAAGCTTCCGTTGCGCGTATCTGTCAGCGCTCCCGCCGGCGATGACTGATGGGTCGCCAGGAGGGCCTCCTGTCCAGGCGCGTGGGAAGGAGGCGGTTTTACTGTGTGCTCGTGCTCTTACCTTATTCTTCTGGTCTTGCTCGTGCGTATGTATGTGTGTGTGTGTGTGTTAGTGTCTGTGTGTGTGTCTGTGTGTGTGTGTGTGTGTTGATGTAGTAGTGTCCATGTCGCTATTCTTTCTCGTACTTTTACTTTGTTCTTCAATTCTTCCTCTCACTCTTACTTTATTCTTCCATTCTTGTTCTTTTTCTTCTCTCATATCCCACTCTTACTTCCTTATTTCTTCCTTTCTTTTCCTCCATCAGTCTTCTTTGTTCTTACGCCTTTCATTTTTCTTCTCTGCGCCGTCTTTCCCCTTTCGTTCTTCTTTCCTTATTCTCCTTCCCCCTTTTATTCCCATTTCCTTACTCTTCTTCCATTCCCCGTTAGTCTTGTTTACTTCCTCTTTTCTTGTTTACTTCTTAATTCTTCCTTCCTAGTCATCTCCTCCTCTCTTCTCCCTCCCACGTTTCTCCTACTCTTCGCCCCTCTTCCCCTTTCCTTTTGCCGTCCTTTCCTACGCCTCCCTTGCTCCCTTTTTCTCTTCCGTTAATCTCTTCTATTCCTCTCTTCTATTTCCCTCCACGTCCCCATTCTTCCCTTCCCCTTCCGTTCCCTCCTACGTCTCCTTTCTATTTTTTCCCTCTTCCCTTCCCTCTTGCGTCATCCTTCCTCTCATTCCTTTCTTCCCATCCCTCCTATGTCTCCCTTCTATCCTTCTCCTCTTCTCCTGCCCTCTTCCCTTGCCTCCTAAGTCACCCCTCCTCCCTCCCTCCCGACGTCTCCCTCTTATCCCCCCACGTCAGCCTTCTATAATTCCCGTTGCCTCTTAAGTCACCCTTCCTCCCTTCCCCCCCTCTACATCTCCCTCTCCCTCCCCACGTCCATCCTACCCCTCCCTTTCCCCCTTTCTTCCCTCCCACCTACGAGTTCCACCCACTAAACAGAGCAAATGAGCTGAAACCCCCTTATGAGCCTTGTTAACCCTCAGCCGCGCACTAGAACACCTCGCATAACGGGCTGACACGTGGATCATTTTGGGCAGAGCGTCGAGCCAGAAACCGAGGTCAAAGGTCGTGTCAAGAGAGCGAGGTTTCCAGCCCTGAGGCATGGCGGAGGCTGGTGAAGTGGCTCGTTGGGCTGAGGATCGGAATATA
>NC_061820.1:27454584-27457084 GCF_019202785.1 Penaeus chinensis | reverse complement strand
AATAACAATAACAATAATAATAATAATAATAATAATAATAATAATAATAATAATAATAATAATAATAATAATAATAATAATAATAATAATAATAATAATAAATAATAATAATAATAATATAGATAATAATAATAACAACAATAATAATAACAATAATGATAATAACATTACTAATAATACTTATAATGATATTAATAATGATGATGATGATAATGATGACGATGATAATAATGATGATGATGGTGGGGCTAAATGGAGGCACTCTGAAAAAGCGTCTGTCGCAAATCTCTTATCGCCTAGAACAGTAAATATGTATACTATGTGCAATTACCTCCTTGCACACAGGAGGTAATTTAGAAGCAACATTAAATAGACAGCATTTCATATGAAGAATATCCATTGTAACAAATAAAATAAAACTGTATTATAATTGTATCATTATAATTATATAATTACATTACAGTTACACCAATTTTATCTTACATTTTTGAACGATTCTTGGTCAAACGTTTTCCTTCCAGTATGGTATTAAGAAGGATAAGGATAAGTCCGATATGCGAAGCTGAGCTTCGCCCGGGATATGCCCATGAGGGGAGCCCGGCCTGTGTCGACGAATTTCGACTCGCTAACGTGTGTCAGCTGGTGCTGACTCGGCTTAGTCCTTACCTGCCGTGGTGCCCAGCCACAGCAGTAACCTCCAGGCGATAATTGCAACTTCTTGCGCCTAGGCGGGGCGCGAACCCCCGACCCCTCGGAGGCCGACACGTTACCACTGTACTAGCCCGGAGAATTATTAAGAAAGGACTTGGCTACAGTGATGTATTGCTTATGTTGGTGCATGAAATGCAGTCTGCCATAGATATGGTTTATGCGTCGAGGCTTATCTCTCTGGATTTAAGTACAGCTTTTGACACTATTAATCACAAGGGGTTGATATTTAATCTGGAGCTCTTAGGTGTAACCCTTGATTCAAAGATTACATTTCAATTGCAAATTAGGAATATGGTCCGAGTAAGTTCATATAACTTAGGGATCATTCGCAACTGCAAGCTGCTTCTTTTCTCGTAGATGCTTATTTTCTTTCATTCTGCCTCATTATACGCATTGTTTTGTGTGGTTATCTGCTCCAGAGTCACACATAAAACTGCTACTTCATTCTTTGTAACCGATAAGTCACATCCCCTCTTTAAGTTTTTATCTGATTTTGATCAACCCGCAAGAGTGACTAGACCAGATCAGTTAATATGTTTTTACTATGTAAATAGCTGACGACTTTCTATCTTCTCTTTCTTTCTTAGCAGTACTGACACTTTGTGGTATAATTCTCATTTTTTCAGTGTGGCTCTTTATATGATAATGATGATGATGATGATGATGATGATGATGATGATGATGATGATGATGATAATGATGATAATGTTCTACTAGTTACAATAGAACGTTAAAACATCTTAACACAAAGGGTTTACAGCCAAGGAGGGAGACTGCACCCTCCCATTTTACCTGTTGTCATTGCAGCAGATCTTAAATGCAGGGTTCATTTTCTGACAGATCATGGCACTCAGAGAACGCCTACCTGGATAAGCAGGACTTTGAGATGCAGGAATATGCATCATTGCACTTGATATTACTGGAGCTTTTAACATGTCTGGCAAGAGTGTCTTCTGACCGAATGCGAAGCAAGAGGGAAAGCAAATGAAAAGCAGATCAGTTCATGGGAGAATATTTTAAGGCCGCTCCTTACACGAAGTCTGTGAGGGAAAAAACCCCGAGGAGTTTCTCACTAGAGCAAGTATTCTACAGGAAGGCGTCTGTGGCCTCTGCTGTGGCCTCTGTAGGATTTTATTTAGGCTAAAACAATAAAAAGGGATTGTTATTAGTTGTCAGTAGCAACTACCAAGTACAATCATCGTGGGGCAATACTGGGAATACCGCCATTAGCATCTCTTTAAGTAGCGAGTAGGTGTCACTCATACAGAGCCATGTTTAGAGAAAACCCTTTGCCTGAACTATAAACGAACCACAACTAGGACATCCAACACTAGCGACCCTGCCTCTTTCCACTAGTCTGCGGGGGAACCGAAAAACCACTGTAGTTCAATACAAACATCAGATTAACAGGAAATGGGTGGCTGCTAAAACGAACTTCGTCACCTGTATACGAGTGAATTATTGAGATAAGAATTTCTGTAATAAAAAAGATAAATGATAACAGAAACGTATATATGTGGAGTTTCGCATATGTACAATATATGGAAAGAGGACTAAATATGTATAAATAAAGTAAATAAATAAAGTAAAGTAATGTATGGATAAGTAAAGTAAAAAAGAGGAAGAGATAAAGGAAAAGGAAGAAAGAGAAACTGAGAGGGGGGAAAACAGACAGAAGTTTAATAAGTTTAATAAAGTCTAGCTTTGATTCCATTTATTACAATGAATATTCTTGGTGTGACATACTGTCTGTTTCATTTTGCTTCTAAACTAGCCCCTGTGTGCAAGG
>NC_061820.1:27444584-27447084 GCF_019202785.1 Penaeus chinensis | reverse complement strand
AGAAGTGCCGTTATTTCCTCAGCATTAACGATAACGATGATAATAATAGGCTTTAGGTGATTTTAGTAGTGATAAAATTGATAGCACTCCTAGCAATTATGTACTGATACATTAAAAATAATAATGACAGATAAATATCATATTTCGAAGCATCGTAATTTTGATGCTTACAATAAAAAATCTAAAAGGGCAATAAAGACAAACTATAAAAAAATATCAAAATCATAGAAATTACAGTATAATGGTAACCAGACATAAGTAATGATATATATAGTAACAATTATGATGTTCAGTCATGATTACAACAAAACAAATAAAATGGCAATAATGATAATAAAAATGATAATGATAATAATAACAATGATAATGATAATGATGATGATGATGATTATGATTATGACGATGATGATAAAAGTGGTAATGGCAATTATGATCATTATAATAATAATGATGATAACAGCACTGCGAGTGATATTAGTAATAATAAAATAATAATAACAATAATAATGACAATAGTATTGATAATAGCAATACCAATCATATTATTGATAATAACAATAGTAATAATAATAATAATTTAAAATAAGGATGATGATAATGAAAATGCTAATAGTATTGGTGAAGATGATGATGATATCGATAACAATAAATCTAATAATGATGATAATAATAGTAATGATAATAATGATAATAATAATAATAATAATAATAATAATAATAATAATAATAGTTATAACAATAATGATAAAGAAAAATCATTGTAATATAAGTAATTATAATGATGATAGTAACAGCAATAATGATAATAATAAAAACAGTTCTAACGGTGATAATAATAATAATAATAACAATAATAATAGTATTAACAATAATAATAACAGTAATGATCATAATAATAACAATAATAATAACAATAATGACAATATTCATAATAATGATGATAATAATAATAATATTAATAATAATGAAAATAATAATAATATTCATTATAATAATAATGACAATAATATTAATAATAATAATAATATTTTAATAATGATAACAGTAATAATACTGCTACTACTAATAATAATAATGATAATGATAATAATAATATTAAAGATAATAATAGTAATAATAATAATAATAATAATAATAATAATAATAATAATAGTGACGATAATGATTATGATAACAAATATAATAAAAATAATTATGATAATAATGATAATAATGATAATAATGATAATAATACTGAGAATGATAATAATAATAATAATAATGCTATTAATAATGAGAATAATAAAAATAATAATAATAATAATAATGATAATGATAATAGTAAAAATAATACAAATAACAATAATAATAATAATAATAGTAATAGTAGGAGCAATAACAATAATAATAATAGAATAATAATAACAATAATTTTAATAATAAAAATAATAACAATAACACTAATAACACTAATTATAATAACAATAATAATAACAATAATAATGACAAAAATAATATTAATCTATATAATAATAACAAAAATAACAATAATAATAATAATAATATCAATAATAATAACAATGATAATAATAATGAGAATGATAATAACAATGCTAATAATAATAATAATAATAATAATAATAATAATAATAATAATAATAATAATAATAATAATAATAATAATAATTGTGATATTGAATACAATAACAATAATAATAATAATGATAATAATAATAACAATAATAGTAATAATAATAAAGATAATGATAATGATAATAATATAATAATAGTAATAATAATAATAATAATAATAATAATAATAATAATAATAAAAATAATAATAACAATAATACTAATAATAATAATAATAGTTATGATAACAACAATAATAACAATAATAATAACTATACTAATGATAAAGATAATAAAATAATAATAAAAATAAATAATGATATAAATATATAAATCATAATAATAATAATAATAATAATAATAATAATGATAACATTAAAAATGATAACAACAATAACTACAATGACAATAATAATATTAATAATAATGATAATTCCAGTATTAATAATAATAATAATAATAATAATATTAAAAATAAAAATAATAATATTAACAATGATAATGATAATAATGATAATAATAATAACAATACTAGCAGTAGTGGTAGTAGTAGTAATGATAATAATGATGATAATAATAATAATAATAGTAACAAAACATTAATATTAATAAACAATAATAATATCAATATTAATAACGATCATAATATCAATATTATTAACAATTAAAAAAAAATAATAATAATAATAATAGTAATATAAATAATAATTATAACAACAATAATAATAATAATAATAATAATAATAATAATAATAATAATAATAATAATAATAATAATGATTATAGTGATAATAATGACAATTACAATGATGATGATCATAAAAACGATAATAGCAATAACATTGATATTAATAACAATGATATTGATAATAATAATAACAACAATATC
>NC_061820.1:27432084-27437084 GCF_019202785.1 Penaeus chinensis | reverse complement strand
ACACACACGTTGCATCTTTACCCCATAAAACCTTTTTAGCTATAGATGATATAGATGATACATATGAGTATTTACTTGGTCGGGCCTCTCGCCATTTCAACAGACCGTAGAGGTCATGTGGCCCAAAATGCACACCGCGTCCTTCTCGACACCAGGACTTCCAGCTGTGTTGAAAGGTAAGAGTGAGGGAGAGTAAGAAGTCAAGACAGAAGGAAGTCTCAAGCGGGAAGTCACAGCGAGCGCTCGTGCCGTGGGAGGGATCGGGGGTCCTTAGTGTGTTTCGTTCTTCAAGTGACGAGTGACAGCAGTGTATAATCTTAACCTTAAACGGCGAGCATGGAGTGGTGAGGCGACTCTTACAGGTGGGCCAAATTCCACCTTCCTGAGCCTTGGACGTAATATTACGCTACCCGCCTCTTCTTATAAGGACGTAATATAAGGGTTAAAGGCAAGGATATGTTCTGGGCCGCGCTGCCATTTTACAAATTTCATTAGATCACCTACGAATCTCAACAACAGAGATTCTTTACAGGCATCATCATATGTATTATTTTTGACACATAATATTCCATTATATACGTTTTTACCTTGGTTTTGAAACTTCTATCTTACATCATCCTAACCGCTACGTGTCCATCCCCATTCGATTACACACTGGCCGTCTTGTTTCGTATCCTGCTTCGACCTCGGGACCTCCTGTGAATCTCAGACGTTTACGGTTTTCTACGACAGAGCTGTCACGGCGTGTGTGTGTGTGGGGGGGGGGGGGTAGTTTTTTGTACAGCTTTCTAGTAAATGTATTAAATACTATACATGTGCAATTAAATAAATGATTAGGTCTTTTATGTTAGTTACATAAAATTTGCATATTATGAAAAGAAATAATATTTTAATATTACATACTAAAATAATTATGTAATCCTTATCATGAAAAAAATACAAACACATTATATAATAACAGTTATAAAAATCGCCTCATTAACTATTGCAATTTGTATCACATCTAAATTGTTGCACGTTATTAGAAAATAGATAATATTAATGCGCTTGACCACACTTACAATCGGATGATCCAAGTACATATTACAAGTATAATTGCTATGAATTAAATTTCATTTCCATGATGACTGTTCATACCAACAAATATTTTTCGTCTCTAGTATTAGAGAACAAGCACGTATCTAGATTCATTTTTTCCGGCCGTGTATTAAAACATTAAGCGTGTTTTGTTCAGTGATGGTGAAATTGTGTACAAATGGATTTATGTAGATGGCTATATTGTATATCCATATCTACATTTATCCATCTAACCCTATATATGGAGATAGATAGATAGATTGCTAAATAGACTAGGCATGTAGACTGGTATATATAGATACATAAATATTGACATGTTAACACACATACAAACACAGAGAGAGAGAGAGAGAGAGAGAGAGAGAGAGAGAGAGAGAGAGAGAGAGAGAGAGAGAGAGAGAGAGAGAGACTCAGATTATGTATATTCCACATGCTACAGGTCGCAGATACCCCCTTCGTTCGACAAAAAACAAACAAGGCTCGAAATCGACAAATTCAATTACAGAATAACATTAAATCACTTTTTTTTACTTTAATCGAAACATTATATAAACCAATACGGGTAATGAAACATGTGTATAACCTTTGAAACACAACATCATTTTCGATATTGACAATAAAGCATAACAGGCTACCAGTCTCAAGGA
Source organism: Penaeus chinensis (assembly GCF_019202785.1). Lineage (NCBI taxonomy): Eukaryota > Metazoa > Arthropoda > Malacostraca > Decapoda > Penaeidae > Penaeus > Penaeus chinensis. The sequence continues at coordinate 27,435,360 of NC_061820.1, read as the reverse complement.
CAGTCATGTTGCCAAGTACCACCAGACAAAAAACTTAACTTCTACACCAGTGGTGATCTTGAATTGCATCAGACAGCACAGCAGCAACAAACGTGTGCTCGACAATTCAGGTAAAGTTGTTGCTATATATATATATATATATATATATATATATATATATATATATATATATATATATTTTTTTTTTTTTTTTTTTCTGTTATGATTAATTGTGGCATGTACTTCTAATGATGTGATCTCCTTTGGTATAATTTTTCAATTTATATACACCATCCCTTTATTTTCATCAGTTACATCGTCGATATGTATGCACATATTATAATATAACATTCTATATTATTCCACGTGTACATATACTTTCCCTCGGCCGTTCTCTAATATATATGCTAAAACCATGATATAAAGTACACTTCATTATAACTTTCTAATATTTTGTTTTGCTTTACAGGATTTCCAAAACAGCTTATAGGCCTAACAACCATGGGGGACATGACTTCATTGAGTCTTAACTCAGGGTCACGAATTCCTTTGTTGGGGTTTGGTACCGGCAGCCTGGGACCACTGACCCAGGTAATGGTGCTCTTTTTGTTTGTTTGTACTTTTTCTTCTTTGCATTATTATCATTATCATTTATTATCTTCATCATCATCAATGTCGTCATCAGTATCATCATCATCATATTATATTATTATTGTTGTTGTTGTTATTATTATTATTTTTTTTAATATCATTATCACTATCACTCCTCTTCCTCCTTTTCTTCCTCCTCCTCCTCCTCCTCCTCTCCTCCTCCTCCTCCTCCTCCTCCTACTCCTCCTCCTCCTCCTCCTCCTCCTCCTCCTCCTCCTCCTCCTCCTCCTCTTCCAACTCATTCTCAGTCACCTTCTTTTCTTACTCTTCTTCCTCCTTCTTATCTTCCTCTTCCTTCTCCTTTCCCCCTCTTCCTCCTTCTCTTTCTCCTCCTATTCTTCCACTTTTGTCATCCTCTTCCTCTTCTTCATCCTCCTTCTCCTCATTCTTCATCGATTTTATTTCTTATCTTCCTCTTTTCTGTCAATAGTTATTTTCTTTTTAAAAATATGTAATACAAAGAATATTGTTTTTGCCATAGAATATCTAAAATTTTCAAACCAGCAGAAGGGAAATAAAAATCAGTTTTGCAATATTAACGAGACTTGAAAACTTCACCTTTGCAATATTAACGAAAAAAGTTTTAGAATCGAGCATTGACAAGAAATACTTAATGAAAGAAATAACTTTATTTTAGTGAATTTCGTAATAGCACAATATCTTTTATGGTACGCTAATTGAAGTCATGTATAAGTTATAAATATAGGTATGTCTATATGTCCACGCATACACACACACACACACGCAAATACACGCACACACACACACACACACACACACACGCACACACACACACACACACACACACACACACACACACACACACACACACACACACACACACACACACACACACACACACACACACACACACAAATACACACACTCAAAGAAAAAAAAAAAACACGCCCCCTCCCAGACTAACCCAAACATCCGCTACCCCCCCCAACCCCAACCCCACCCGCCCGCCGAAATACCCGCCCCCCCAGATGTCAGACGCAGAGGCCGGGCGAGCGATCGGCGCCGGGCTGGAGTGCGGCTTCCGGCACCTCGACACGGCCGCCTTCTACCGGAACGAGCACGTCATCGGGAGCGTCCTGGGCGAGTGGATCTCGGCAGGAAAGCTCAAGCGGGAGGAGGTGTTTGTGACCACGAAGGTAAGGAGGGAAGGGCGAAGTAGGGAAGGAGGGAGGGACGAGGAAGGGGAGAAAGGAAGGGCGAGGTAAGAGGTGAAGGGGAGGTGAGGAAGGGTTGAGGGAGGGCGAGGAAGGGGAGGAGGGAGGGGCGGGGAAGGGGAGGAGGGAAGGGCGAGGTAGGGAAGGAGGGAGGGGCGAGGAAGGGGAGGAGGGAAGGTTGAGGTAGGGAAGGAGGGAGGGGCGAGGAAGGGGAGGAGGGAAGGGCGAGGTAAGAGGTGAAGGAGAGGTGAAAAAGGGTTGAGGGAGGGCGAGGAAGGGGAGGAGGGAAGGGCGAGGTAAGGGGTGAAGGCAAGGGCGAGGAAGGGAAGGAGGGAGGGGCGAGGAAGGGGTGAAGCAGAGTGCGGGAGAAAGCGAGGGTCCAATTAGGACGAAGGAAAGGGGAGGATGGGCAAAGGGAGCAATGTAATGGTAAGGTAAGAAAGCGAGGGTAAAGAGGGTGCACTGACGGGGGAGGCGAAGGAGAGAGTGGAGATGTAGGCATAGGGAGCGGCGGCGCTAGTGAGGGGGGGGGGGAAGAATGACGAAGGTAAAAAAGGGGGAGGGGGAGGGAGGGCATGAGAGAGGATGGGGGCATGATAGAGGAAGTGGAGAGGTATGAAAGAGGGAGGGGGGGGGGGCATAAGAGAGGAGGGAGGGGCATGAAAGAAGGGAAGAAGAATGAGAGGAGATGAGTATTAAGATGTCTTTGTTTGTTTCGGTTTGTGAATATCAGGGAGAGAAGGGGAGGATGTTTGTGCGAAACGTATGCGCGTTTGTGAATAAGACTGAGGATGGGGATTCCTTTATGTTTGTTTGTGGTAAGAGGGAAGGGGGTATCGCATGTCTTTGTGTATTTGTTTTTTGTCTGTATGTATGAGTGTGCGCCCCTCCTTTGTATACATGCATGAGTGTCAGTTTCTGTTTATGTAGTCGTTATATAACCGTACATACTATTGATGATCTAAACGCATATCGGAAATCACAAGACTTTTCCTTGATCTCCCGCAGCTTCCACCGACCGGCCTCCATGAGAGCAAAGTGGAGGCGTGGATGCTTCGCTCACTGGAACGCTTGAAACTCTCCTATGTGGATCTCTATCTCATCCACTTCCCCGTCGCCATGTTGGGTACGTTATCGCCTTGGTCCATTTTTTTTAACTTTTGATTTATGGTGTATAATTGGCACATTTCTTTGCATAATCAAATGTGGTTTAAAAGGTAAACCACGTAATATATCACAAACTTAAAAGACATAACATCTCGTTATGCTGATTTTCCGTGCTATACCACACACCAGCCGATTATGCCACAGCATGCCACGTTGTTTTCCGATTCTTAAAATTAATGTTTATAATACACAAGACACAATATTTTACACCCAAAATACCCATGACCTAATTCTTTACACCCATGATACACAACCCGGACTTCTTTACACTCAAGAGACACTTCTTTACAATTATCATGTACAA
>NC_061820.1:27389584-27392084 GCF_019202785.1 Penaeus chinensis | reverse complement strand
TTGTTACATATATAACACTGTTATTTCTTTTATTTTTCCCTCTGACGAATTCATTCCTGCAATAAAGCTAATTATCTCATTTGATTAAAACCTGCTGGGTGCCTGCAATTAGTATTACCAATACACTCCGCTTCCCGCGTTGATTTTGCAGAAACACATCTGTTAACATTTCAGAATGTGGAAGAATATTAGTATTTGATATACAATTTTCTCCTCCACACTTTTTTTTTTTTTCATTTTTTATACTCTCACGCACTTGCATAGGAAATATAATTTTCTAGAAGAGCCAAATTAATCAACGATTTTTCTCTTCTTTTCTTGTGTATACCTAGATTTTTTCCCCCAACCTGTGTTCTCTTTCCTTGACTCTACCTCGGTTGACATTTGCAATGCATGGAGTCAGCTGAGAGTAGAACTAAGATCACATACATTTTTTCAGGAGTGATGACTTACATCACAAAAGACAGAGAGAGGTTTTGACAAGATAAACGAAACCTTAAGAAGAATCTTCATATCCCGAAGTAAAAGATGCACATCTATTTTAAAACCATTTTTTTTCTTTTTGGTCTTATTCTTTGAAAAGAACGCTATTTGTTTTAATCTAGAATTAATTGCGCTTGTATTTGTTTCTGATTATATATATATATATATATATATATATAGAGAGAGAGAGAGAGAGAGAGAGAGAGAGAGAGAGAGAGAGAGAGAGAGAGAGAGAGAGAGAGAGAGAAAGAAAGAGAGAGAGACAGACAGATAGACAGACAGACAGACAGACAGACAGACAGACAGACAGACAGACAGACAGACAGACAGACAGACAGACAGACAGACAGACTGGTAGATATACAGACAGGAAAAAAGAAAGAAAGACTGACACAGACAGACAGAAAGAGTATACGAGAGTGGGAGAGAGAGAGAGAGCAAGCGCCCGAGTGAAAGAGAAAAACAACGAGAAATTTCCTCATACCCCGAAGTAAGAAAATCCAATTCCAACGCACCAAACGGTAAATTATCAACGATATAGACTGCAAGATGTTGAGGTTCCGTTTGCCTATCATTTGCCGGAGACCTCAGAAGCAGCTGAGCAAATAAGGCTTGGTTGTCTCCCATTTGCTGTGTCAATAGTCTTAGGCCAGTGCCAATACTGCTCAAGGAACCCGCTGTTACCTTCCTCTATTCTAGGACGCCCCTCTGACTTCTCTCACATTTTCTCCCACTCTCTCGGCTCACCGGCGGAGTCTTAGGTTAACAATGGAGCGTTGTAGGAACCTTCATGCACCATGTTGTGTGTGTGTGTGTGTGTGTGTGTGTGTGTGTGTGTGTGTGTGTGTGTGTCTCTGTGTATGTGTGTGTGTGTGTGTGTGTGTGTGTGTGTTTGTGTGTGTGTGTGTGTGTGTCTGTGTGTGTGTGTGTGTGTGTGTGTGTGTCTGTGTGTGTGTGTGTGTGTGTGTGTGTGTGTGTGTGTGTGTGTGTGTGTGTGTGTGTGTGTGTGTGTGTGTGTGTGTGTGTGAGTGTGTGTGTGTCTGTGTGTGTGTGTGTTTGTGTGTGTGTGAGTGTGTGTGTGTGTGTGTGTGTGTGTGTGTGTGTGTGTGTGTGTGTGTGTGTGTGTGTGTGTGTGCATGACATATGTGCATGGAAGGCGTGTTTAAGAATCAGAATGCATGGTTGAGGTTTTATGGACATTTAATACTTTGGGGAGTAATGTTTGTGGTTTCGAAATACGTACACCTGTGTACACCGATTGTCTTTTTATGTAACGAGACTGGATTCCTTAAGCCATGTGTGTTCGGGTTTGTGTGCTTCAGGTTATGTAAAAGAATGTTTTTATTTCATTACCTCTAAGTTCTTCACGTGTATACCGGTATTGCTGTTTCCCTACATGTTGAAAGTAAGAGAAGAAAATGAAGACTGAGAAAAAAAGAGGCAAAGAGAGGCAGAAAGAGGAGAGAGAGAGTGATAATAAACAAATACACATAGAGAGAGAGATATTGAGAGAGGGAGGTAGGGGGCGGAAAAAGATAGATTGACAGATAGGTAAAAAAAGAGAGAGAGAGAGAGAGAGAGAGAGAGAGAGAGAGAGAGAGAGAGAGAGAGAGAGAGAGAGAGAGAGAGAGAGAGACAGACAGACAGACAGACAGACAGAGAGGCAGACTGGCACAGGATACACAAACAACACCCAGAAACAATGACATAAAAAAGGAGACACACCTGCGTACCGCTTCAACCCTGTCCTCATCCTGTTATTCACAGAGACATGCATGTTGTTCGCTACCTACAGGATATAAACCTTCTTTTATTCAGAATTCTAACACCATCCCTTCAACGCTGTTTGCTCAGTTTCATTTATTCACAGATCTGGCGAATGAGACACATATATGAGTGTAGGGAGCACTATAGTCAAGGAGTAAGATAGAGATATGCAGCCCGAAAGACAACACCAAAATGAATATCTGGTGACATTCCGCATCGTCTTTCTAAAGAAACAAAATAAACCAAGGGA
>NC_061820.1:27349584-27352084 GCF_019202785.1 Penaeus chinensis | reverse complement strand
GAGGAGGAAGGAGGGGTAAGGAGTCCCTATTTAGGGATGGTTGGTAGAGGAGAAGTAGGGTTAGGGGTTTTGATCAGGCCAGGGAACTTTTGAGCAGAAGGGCTCACTGGTTCGGGTTGATTAGGGAGTGGGGGAAGCAGTCAAAGGCCCGTAATATTAAAGAGGGTGGCTGAAGGTTACGGGGATAGAGGAGCGAGTAAGCCTTTGCATGGGGATAGCTTCGAGGGGGGGAGGAGTAGGGTGACTGGTGAGATGGAGATGGAGATGGGGGCTTTAAAAATGGGGAGGCGAGTAAAACCCTTGTCTGGGGAGAGTTTCGACGAGGGATGGGGGTTGGAAAAAGAGAGGGAAGAAAACACTTGTTTGGGTTGTAGAAGAAAGGGAAGGGGATGAAGAACTTTTGTTGGCGAGTCTTCGTCGTTTGAAATAAATCGCATGAAAGGATCGGATGGGTTTAGACAGCAATGAGTAGTGCAGATGAGCCGGGTGTTGAGAAGCCGGTGAGAGGCGATGCTTGTAAGGATGTTGAAATTATGGCAGCTTGTCGAGTTTGTGTGTGTGTGTGTGTGTGTGTGTGTGTGTGTGTGTGTGTGTGTTTGGGTCTGTTATTCCATGCATTGTTATGCTCATGTAAATCAGATAATATTCATTTCCAGTATACTATGCTATAAAACACTCTAGGTGTTTTATATCATCTATTAATCCATTCCCCTTTTCGTTCCAGTAAGAATAAGCAAAGAAAGATAACAAAAAGGGGCAAGGTTATTGTCACTTTCATTTTATCGAAATAAAACTCATAATAAGCTTTCATCGATTCCAAATACCTATAGGTACTTTATCACAAATGCATCGATCCCGGGAGCACCTCAAAGAAATATGGGAGAATTAGCCGCGGAAGGAGACACTTTAGCCTTCCATTGAACAAGGCACGACTGCACGGACATGCCTACGTATAAATACATACACACGACAGATATACATATAAGCATGCACAAACGCACGCGGGTGCACACACACACAGACACACTAGCACACACTAACGCACACACACACAGACACACTGGCACACACTAGCGCACACACACACACACACACACACACACACACACACACACACACACACACACACACATACATACATACACACACACACACTCACAAACACACACACATACACACACACGCACACACACACGCACAGAGGAGCCGACACGCCCTCCCTCTCTCCCTTCGCATGCTCCCTCTCGCCCTTTCCCTCCAGCTCTACACCCCCCCTAGTATCCTCTCCCTCCTCTCCTCTCCTTTCCTCCTTCCTCCCCCTTCGTTTCCCCTCCCTTCCTCCCCCCTTTTCCCCTCCCAACTCTTTCTCCCCCTCTTCCTTTCCCCTCCCTTTCTCCCCCTCTCGTCTCCCCTCTCCTCCCTACTATTCCCTTACCATCCTGACCCTCTCCTCCTCTCCCTTCCTCCCCCTCTCCCTTCCTCTCCCTCTCCCTTCCTCCCCCTCTTCGTCTCCCCTCATCACGTGCGTTTCCCCCTCCTTCTCCCCTCTTTCAAAGTCTGTTTCTCATCGGAGTTAAGAGGGGTTCGTGCCACTCTCTCTCGGGTCGCCTTTTCGCGCACTTATCTTCCGCTTGTTTTAGCCTTTCTTCGTCTTTATCTATTTTCATTATTATTGTTGTTATTGTTATTATCATTATTATCATTATTATTGTCATTATTATTATTATTATTATTATTATTATTATTATTGTCATTATTATCATTATTATTATCATTACTATTATTATCATTATTATTATTATTATTATCATTATTGTCATTCTTGTTATTATTATTATCATAATTATTATTATTATTATTATTATTATTATTATTATTATTATTATTATTATCATTGTTATTGTTGTTGCTGTTGTTGTTAATATTATTATTGTTATCATTATTATTATTGTTATCATTATTATTACTATTATTATTATCATCATCATTATTATTACCATTAATATTATTAACATTATTATTATTATTATTATTATTGTTCTTATTATTATCATCATTATTATCATCATCATCATTATTATCATCATTATTATTTGTCTGTTTTGCCCTCTTTCACTTTTCTTTGTTTTCTTTCGGCCGATCTTTTTTTACTTTCTTTTTTTTTCAACGTCTCGTTTTCTACCCTCTTTCTCCCCCCCCCCCCCTCTCTCTCTCCCTCTCTCTATCTATGTATCTATCTGTCTATCGATCTAGTTATCTATCTATCTATCTATCTATCTATCTATCTTATAATCTATCTATCTATCTCTTCTGTCGTTCTCTTTATCAGTATATCTATCTATCTGTCTATCTATCTGTCTATCTATCTATCTATTTATCTGCATATCTATTTGTCTATCTGTCGTTGTAGTCGATTCTATATTTCTTTCCCTCTTTCATATTTTCCCTACCCCCTTTTCGCCCCCCCCCCCCTCTCTTATATCAACCCCCCCTCCCCCCT
>NC_061820.1:27337084-27339584 GCF_019202785.1 Penaeus chinensis | reverse complement strand
CCTGTACTACCGCTATTAAACTTTTATGAACCTCTGTGTTAATGTGGCTAATGCCCTATCATTGAACGACTTACTAGCTGGCTATTAGTGCCGTAGTCATAATCATTAACGTTAAGGTTTTAGCTGTCGTTTCTTACAGGGCAGTTGTTAAGAAAGTCTATATCATGACTGTTACTAATAGAATACAAATGCTTAAACACCTCAGACAGTTAGAAATTAAATATCTAACATATGAAATATTGGACTGCATTTAATACAAGCTCTGCATGAATATTTATATTCATATTCAAATAAGATTCGTACATTCATTGATTACAACATGTGCATCCATGGCTGTCTGTTTATATATGAATAATACTGAATTACATATGAATTTTAAAATGTGATATTAAGATGTTCTAAATACTGTTGCAACAACCATTCCGACAAAAAAAAAAAAATTATGCTTAGATTAATTATCTTTTTTCCCTAGTAAATGATCTACATTATTAATAAAAGAGATAGCATAATGTTTTGTAAACCTGAATGTGTTACAAAGAGAGAAAGGGGAGGGGGAGATAGAGAGCGGGAGGGAGGGAGGGAGGAGGAGAGGGAGAGGGAGGGGGAGAGAAAAGAAGAAGCAACAGACAGACACAATCCCCTCTATCATCGCTTATCGCCCCGCAACAGAATCGTAAAATAGAGAGAAGGCTTCCCGAAACACACAAATCTCCTCACTCCGTTTCTTCGTCGAGCCAAGCCATTTAAATACCCCCACCCCCTCCCCCTCCCCCTCTGCATATCTATCACGCAGGATGATCCCACAAGCAAGTTATAGCCTCCAAATTGGTGCATTTATCAGTTGGCCATTTATCTCGCAAGCACATCGATGGCTTAGCCAAGGTGAGTGCTCCCCCTTCCCCCCTTCCTCCTCCCCCCCTCCTCGCCGCCTTCCGAACGATCGCCAAGGCAGTGACTGCAATTGAGTTCCCGCTTGCTTGCCTGCTTGCAATCCCGTTATTTCCTGCTAAAGAGCCTCGAGTTGTGCGTGCTCCGTCGGATCGCGGATTTTCGTACTTCACTGAGATACTTCCATTTTGTCTCATTTTTTAAAGAGTTTGATTTCATCTGTTTATTTTTTATTTTTCTATTTTTCTAATCTTATATTGTTGTCTTATTTTGTTTGTTTCAATGTGGTATATGTGTTATTTACCCCAATTCTCTCCTTCGATATTTGCTATTTGCATTTCCAGGCACATAATCAAAGCAGATATTATTCCTTTAGGATCGTACTAGTTCCTTACACTTAGATTTGAGTCCCATTTAAATTGGATAGTTATTTAAGGTGCACTATTGTCTTAGGATGAATGCCAGAGAGGCTTACCTAAGGCATTCTATTTTATTATCATATCTAGAATACTTTTCCTCTGATTGTAAAACTATGAAATACACGAAACGCCACCATCCCTTCTCCTCATTACTACTCCCTTCATTCTGAATCATTTTTAATTGCAACCAAAAAGTAAGAAGTAAAAAAAAAAAAAAAAAAAAAAAAAGAGAGAGAGAGAGAGAGAGAGAGAGAGAGAGAGAGAGAGAGAGAGAGAGAGAGAGAGAGAGAAGAAGTCGACGGGAGCGGCACTCCCCCCTCCCCCCCTTCTTCCCACCAGACCCCACCCCAGCCCCCCACCCCGAGCGAGTCCTTCCGGTGTCGAGCTCCATCTTGGCGACGAAGCGTTTTGAAAAGGGGGAGAATAAATCGCAGACTGCTTGAGGTCACAACGTTGCTTTGGAATTTCTTTTTCCCTTTTTTCTTTTCTTTTTTTTCTTTCTTTTCTTTTCTTTTTTTTCTCGTTTTTTATAGGTGGATTCCTTTTCTGTTTTTTTCTTTCTTTTCTTTTCTTTTCTTTTCTTTTTTTTTCGTTTTTATAGGTGGATTGCCTTTTCTTTTTTTTTCTTTTTTTTTCTTTTTTCTTTTTTTTCTTTTTTTTCGATTTTATGGGTGGAATGGGTGTTATATAAATTATTTTGAGAAGCCCTTGGGAGGAACAAGAGAAAACATCTTGTCATTCTTGTGGTTTCAGTGTTGTTATTCTCTCTCTCTTTCGCCTTTTCGTCTTCTTTTTCTCCTATTTCATCTTTATCTTCCTCTTTCCCTTCTTTTTCGCCTTTTTATCTTTATTTTCTACACTTCTTGTTTTTGTTTTTCTTCTTCGTCTTCGCTTTTATCTTTTTAGCTTCTCCTTTTCTTCTTCCTTTACCTTTACCTTTACCTTTACTTTCATCTTCAACTTTATCTATTTATTAGTTTTCTTCTTCTTCTTCTTCTTCTTCTTCTTCTTCTTCTTTTTCTTCTTCTCATTCATCTTTTCTTCCTTTTCCTCTCTTTTCTCTGTAACTAAAGATGCAGAATTTGTAAGAACGAGGACTACGGTTTTTTCCTTTCTCTCCATTTTTTAAAACTTATTTCTCGTACTTTATTTATTGTTTTTATGGAATGAATGATTATTTGGAAGAGAGAGAG
>NC_061820.1:27314584-27319584 GCF_019202785.1 Penaeus chinensis | reverse complement strand
CAAAGGGTGTTTTGATGCTTTCTGGGCTACGCTTCATCTGCATTCGCAATGCCAGTGGATTTGTTAATGTTGTTTTCATTCTTCTTCTTTTTCTTTTGTCTCTCTTTTCTGTGTGTTATGTCATTCTCTTCATCATCATTATCTTTATCATTATCATTATCATTATCATTATCATTATCATCATCATCATCATCATCATCATCAACATCGTCATCATTATCACTATCATCACTATTATCATCATCATCATCATCTTCACAATCACTGTTCCTATTGTCAACATTATTGTCATCATCATCATTATTCACTTGACATAATATACCTCTCACTCTCTTTCTCACTCCCATCTCTCTCCTTCCCTCCTTATCCCTACCTCCTTCTCTCTCTCGCTCTCCCTCACTCCTCTCTCTCTTATCCTTTTCAACTTTTTTTTTTTTTTTCATTTCCTGACTGCCCATCACCGCCGCCACGCCACGCAGGCCTCCTTTCATCTCAACAGAGTTCTTCCTTTATCCAGCGTTGCCATACGCCCCTGGGGATCAGGGAGAATGATTTGTTTTGGGCGTCTTCGGTTTCTTCGTGGGCGGTGTGGGGTGGAGGTTTGGGTGTGGGGGTGGGGAAGGGGGGTTGTCTGTTTGCGTGGGTGTGGGTGGTTGTTGTGACGGGCGTGGGTGTGGGGGGGTGGATGTCGATGGGGAGGGTGAGTTAATGTGTCGCGTTATATATAGATTTTGGCTTTTGATAGAAGGTATATTACTGACAACAGTAATATACCAGTAGAATGTATACGAATAGAGGAATATATGTATATATATGTGTGTGTGTGTGTGTGTGTGTGTGTGTGTGTGTGTGTGTGTGTGTGTGTGTGTGTGTGTGTGCACCCACACATACATACACGCACACATATATAAGACATATGTGTGTGTGTTAATAATACGTACATATAAACTTAGATGACACAGATGGATTGACATAGACAGAGAAATTGATAAAGGCATTTATAACGATAAAAGTTATAAACTCGGTTTCTTGGACAGACTCACTCGCAGCCCTGGAGTCCGCGTGGGAATGACACTGGTTCTCTTGAGCAATAAAGTGTAATATCAGCGATTTGTGATTTATTTCAAAAGTCGAGGTCTGGCGTGGGATGGTCAGCGGCGGTTTTCTTCTCCCCTTTCTTCTTCATCTCCTCGTTCTCTTACTACATTCCGATAGTTTTTTTTTTACAATTGTTACTCCTTACTTGTTTTTCTCCTTCTCTTTCAGGTATATTCCTCTTTCTTTTCGCTCCTGTTAACTCTTTTTCTACTTTTTTTCTTCTTCATTGTACTAACCATTTTTGTTTGCTTCACCTTACTTCTCATTTTACTGCTTCGCTGTCTCTTTCTCTTTCTTTTATTCTTACGTTCTCTCACACAATAATACACGCAGGGTTCAAAAGAAAAAAACGGACATGATATCAGTGTGATAACCATAATGATATCAACAATAACAATAAATATTAAAAATAAGAATGAAAGCAATGTAAACAATAACAGCAACGATAAAAACAACTTAGCACAAGGAAGATAATCATCATGAGATAAAAGATAATAATGGGAGTAATAACAGAGAGTAGATCCCTTGAAAATCGGCCAGCGTTATGCAGCGAGAGCAGAACTTCGCTTGTAATTTGTAGTTCTTTCGGTGAAGCGGACTCAGCGTTCATACGAAAACGCTTATTACATAAACATTCTCTGTGTAAGTGGTCACTCATTAACATAATTCCTTCTCTGAGTCTAATAATACCAATCTTCACGTTTCCAGTCTCAGAATCGTATATTGGTATTAGCCTTTGTAGTGGTATTTGGTATTGGTAGTTTCATTTCTTGCTTAGCACTGGTATCACTTCCTCCAACCTTTACTTCGACTGGAAATCCCCCGTTGCATAAAATGGATCGTTACTTGAGAGAATTGAATGGAAAATAGAAGGAGAGTTAATGTTATGGGAGATTAGCCCAAGACGGATATTCTGTACTTACAATTAAGCGCATGATCATCAGTTTAACAGTAATTACACGTAATGGCTAGAAGGTCGCTGTCTAGACCATTTTCTGTGTGAGAATTACGTATGTAAATTGCGCATTCATGAACGCAACAGTTCAAAAGTTTCTTGAGTTAGACATATTTAATGCGTTTAATGTCCCGGAGTCTTCGCTTACATAAGTTGAGTCCCGTGTAATACAAACAAAATAATATTGCGTGTATGTGTGTGCTTGCCTGTCTGCATGTGTGTTAACTTGCTTGCATATATGTGTAGAAGAGAGAGAAAGTGTGTTTGTGTGGGAGAGAAAGAGAGAGATGTACGTGTTTGCACACGATTCCTTGTGTATGAGGAAGAACAAGAAATGGAAGATGAAGAAGGAGAATTAAAACAGTATTCAGAACGCCGCATTATATTGAATAATGTCAAATCTGTAAAACAAAGAAAATAAAAAGAAAACAACAACAACTGCCACCAGCAAAACAGAGGAGAAAATCCACCTCATAAACTGGCCTAAAATCCACAGCGGCAGAATTCTAACTTGGTAAAAGTAAGGGAGAAGAGATGAAGGGAAGGGAGAGGGAAAGATAGAAGATAGAGTGGATAGGAAGAGGAATGAAGAGGGAGAATGAAGAAGAGGAAGAAGAGGAAGGGAGAGGGAAAGAGAGGAGATAGAGTGAATAGAAAGAGGAATGGAGAGGGAGAATGAAGGAGAGGAAGAAGAGGAAGAGAGAGGGAAAGAGAGGAGATAGAGTGGATAGGAGGAGGAATGAAGGAGAGGAAGAAGGGGAAGGGAGAGGGAAAGAGAGGAGATAGAGTGGTTAGGAGGAGGAATGAAGAGGGAGAATGAAGAAGAGGAAGAAGAGGAAGGGAGAGGGAAAGAGAGGAGATAGAGTGGTTAGGAGGAGGAATGGAGAGGGAGAATGAAGGCGAGGAAGAAGAGGAAGGGAGAGGGAAAGAGAGAAGATAGAGTGAATAGAAAGAGGAATGGAGAGGGAGAATGAAGGAGAGGAAGAAGAGGAAGAGAGAGGGAAAGAGAGGAGATAGAGTGGATAGGAGGAGGAATGAAGGAGAGGAAGAAGGGGAAGGGAGAGGGAAAGAGAGGAGATAGAGTGGATAGGAAGAGGAATGAAGAGGAAGAATGAAGGAGACGGAGAGGAACAAAATAATAAGCATGAAGACACATTTAAAAAAAAGAAGAAATGAGAGGAAATGAGAAGAAAAATAAGGAAAATGAAGGAAACAAAAACATCATAATCTCGACAAAATTGTATATCAGCGAAGAGGGGGGGGGGGGGGGGAGGTAAGACAGTCTTTGAGTCTCATCAAGTTTTTTGGTTTATTGGCCAGAAAAAGAAGAAAAACATAATAATAATAAAAATAAAACAATTGATAGGAGGAAGCCGTAAGGAAGGAGACGAGAGATCCTTATTGTCACTCGCGAAGGAGCCGGGGGGGGGGGGGGGGGGGGGGGGGGGGGGGGGGGGGGGGGGAAGGAGGGGAGAATAGACGAATGGGGAGGGAAGAAAGATGAGGAGGTATGAGGGAGAGGAGAGGGTAGAAAGATAGGGGAGGGAGGAAGGGGAGGGCAGATTGATGGGGGAGGGAGGGAGGGAGGGGAGGGCAGAGGGATGGGGGAGGGAAGGGGAGAGGGATAGGGGAGGGATAGGGGACGGAGGGAGGGAGGGGAGGGCAGAGGGATAGGGGAGGACAGAGGGATAGGAGAGGGAGGGAGGGAGAGGAGGGCAGAGAGATGGGGGAGGGAGGGAGGGAGGGGAGGACAGAGGGATAGGAGAGGGAAGGAGGGGAGGGGAAGTTAGAGGTGTCGTAAACACACGAAGGCATTATCACGTGAACAACGCGAGGGCAAAGCGGATGCTACATGAACGGGTGAAACTAACAAGCCGGGACGAGACATCAAAAATAGAATTACATTGCGAGGATTCAGGCGGACTCCAGACAAAAAATGTGGTCAACAGGACAAGACGCAGATACACAAAATAGAGGCTCACCATGACATCAAAGTGTTGAAAACATCTTGTGACAAAGTGACGCCACGTGACGGACTAACAGAAGCAAAAAAAAAAAAAGTCACGAGTGCGAAAACACTAACTAGTTTGAAGCGATCACTATATATATTACAACACACCAGTCTGGGAACAAGAAAATAAAATTTTCCGGCAGGTAGAAAGGTTTAAAGTGATAAATACAGTGTTGAACATTTGCTGGGACACAGGGAAATCCTGACGCAGGTATCTTTCAAACTAGTGAAAAGAAATTATATTATATTCATGATAACTGTCAAGGGTGTGGTCGGATGGGCTCCCATATCGGGAATAAAAGACGGTTAGTGACAGACAAACGGCGGATTAGATTTCGGAGTAGCATCCAGTAGCCATGTCATTTTTGTGGCACATCTTGGTAAGTCCGGTTGAAGTGATTTAGTGCCTTATCTTGAGGGAACATAGTGGACGGGAATGTGCTATGGATAATGTGGATTAAGTAGTATTAGGGATTATTTCTTGATTTATGTAGTGGCTATATAATGGACCAAGAATTGTATTTGATTAAGTTAATTTTGGAAGTAAGAATTATATAATGGAATAATTATAGATTTGATTGTCAAGTTTGAAGAATGATATAATTGAATACATACAGATTTGAATTTGAAGTGTAATATATTAAGTTAGTTTAGAAAGTAAGGAATTAATGAGTTACTTTTAAGAGCTCTCAGCTCTACGGAAGTGTGATTTAACCGTGATGAAGATTATTAATTTCCAGTGTAGCGTAAGAATAATTTTGTGTTTGCATAATGTATGTATCAGTTAAGTATTTTCTAGGATAAGTTTTTGCTTGATTTAGTTACTGCTTAACGAGATTAATTTAGTATTATGATTACCTGATTAAGTATAAGATATTTTCTGTCTATTTTTGAAGTGTTCTTATTTATTTTTTAATGGAGATAATCTTAAGTTTA
>NC_061820.1:27302084-27307084 GCF_019202785.1 Penaeus chinensis | reverse complement strand
CGGCCTCTCTCTCTCTATCTATCTATCTATCTCTATCTCCCCTCTCTCTCTCTCTCTCTCTCTCTCTATCTATCTATCTATCTATCTATCTATCTATCTATCTATCTATCTATCTATCTATCTCTAGCTCTCCTCTCTCTTTCTCTCTCTCTCTCTCTCTCTATCTATCTATCTATCTCTCTCTCTCCTCTCTCTCTCTCTCTCTCTCTCTCTCTCTCTCTCTCTCTCTCTCTCTCTCTCTCTCTCTCTCTCTCTCTCTCTCTCTCTCTCTCTCTGTCCCTTGTTTGTTCCGCCTTTCAGTCCTTCTCGTGTTATTGTATTTGTGAAGCATCGGCTGTGTTTGACCTGGTGATGGCCTCGGTCGTGGCAGGGGGGGGGGGGGGGAGATAGGGAAGAGGTGGTGAAGAGGCAGAATAAGAGGAGGGGGCATAAGAAGGGATAGAAAGAGGAGCTAAGAGAGTTGGAATAATATGGAATGTAAGAGGAGCGAAGATAGGAGGTGGAATAAGAAGGGATGGAAGAAGAACGAAGAGAGGAGGGATATTAAGGAAGAAGGGAGTAGAAAGGAAGGAAGGAAGGGAAGAGCGGAGGGAGGTAACATGGAGGGGAATGGAGGGGACGGGAAAGAAGAAGACAAGGAAGAGGAGAGAAAGGAGAGTTAAGGGTGTAAGAAGATGGGTGAGTGAAGGAAAGAGGAAAAGGGAGAAGAGAAGGAGGTTAGTATGAAGAGGAGGAGGGGGGGGGGGGGATACAAGAGAATAAATGAAATAAAAAGGAAAAGGTAAAAAAAAAAAGCTGATTTTTTTTTTTTTTTTTTTTTGAGAAATCATAAAGCTGAAATATGGAAGCTGAGTAAGTGAGTAAAAAATAAGAACCAGTCTGGAGAAAGACAAAGAGAGAGAGCAAAGTTAAAGGGAAGGTGGAGAAGAACCTGAAGTTGTTAGAAAAAAAGGGCGGGATGAGTAAAGGAGAGAAGTGTGAAGGAGAGAGAGAAAAAAAAAGGGAAAAGAAAGGGAAGGCAGAGAATATGACCATTTTTATCAACTCCACTCCAACTCCACTCTTTCATTTCCTTCTCCTCCTCTTCCCCTTCCTCTCCCTCTTTCTTCTTCTTCTCCTCCTCCTCCTCCTTCTACTCCTTCTTCTCCTCCTCCTCCTTCACCTTCTCCTCTCCCTCATCCTCCTCCCCCTTCCCATTCTTTTCCTGCTCTTCCTCTTCCTCCTTTCCTCCTCCTCCACCCCTTCCTCCTCCTCCTCTTCCTCTTCCTCTTCCTCTCTCTCATCATCATCCTCCTTTTCCTCCTCTTCCACACCTTTCTCCTCTTCCTCCTCTTCCTTGTCTTCCTCTTCCTCCTCTTCCTTATCTTCCTCTTCCTCCTCTTCCTTATCTTCCTCTTCCTCCTCTTCCTTATCTTCCTCTTCCTCTTCCTCCCCTTCCTCCTCCTCCTCCTCTTTCTCCTCCTTCCCGCCCCAGCCTCCTCCTCCTCCTTCTCCCCTTGTCCTCACTCTACTCCCATTCTCCTTCTCCCCCTTTTCCTCCTCCTCCTCTTCTTTCCCCTCTACCTCTTCCTAACCTCCTCCCCCTTTCCCCTCCTTCTCCTCCTCCCCCTCCTCCTTCATCTCATCCACTTCCTCCTCCTCCTCCTCCTCCTCTTCCTCCTCCTCCTCCTCCATCTCCTCTATTTCCTCCTCTTCCTCCTCCTTCTCATCTCCTCCCCCCCCCCTCCTCCTTCTCCTCCTCCTCCTCCTCCTCCTCCTCCTCCTCCTCCCCTTCCCCCCTCCCCCGCCATCTCCTCTATTTCCTCCTCTCCCTCCTCCTTCTCCTCCCCTTCCCCCCCTCCTCCTCCTCCTCCTCCTCCTCGTCTTCCTCCTCCTCCTCCTCCTCCTCTTCGTCCTCCTCCTCCTCCTCCTCTATGTCCTCCTCTTCCTCCTCCTCCTTCCCCTCCCCTTTCCCCCTCCTCCTTCCCCTCCCCCCCCCCCCTCCCCCCTCCTCGTGACCGGCCGACGTTCGACTTTCAAATCCTGTAGTTCGATCTTCACGCATGGCGGCGCTCTATCACAGCGCTGGGACAACACTGTGAAATCTTTCAAAAACGCTCCACCAGATTCCCTTTCGCCTTGCCTTTCGGAATCCATTCACTCGGCAGCCCGGCGGTGCAATGGCGCGATTCGGAGGCCCCTCCTCCTCCTCCTCCTCCTCTTTTCCTCGCCCTTTCTTCCTCTTCCCCCTCCCCCTTTTTTCGGGTCTCTTCTTTCTCTCTCTCTCTCTCTTTCTCTTACCTTTCCTCGATTTTCTTCTATATTTTTTTTTTTTCTGTCTTGTCTCTCTTTACCTTCTTTCTTCTTCTTCAACTTACCTTTTTTCCTTCCGTCCACTTTTTAGTGTCTTTTTGTCCTTCCTATCTACCCCCCCCCCCCCCCCCCCGTCCCAGGTCATGTATCCTACCTTGACCTCTTTGACCTGTTCTTCTTTGTTCTCCTGCCTTACTACTTCCCTCCATACCCCCCTCTCTCCCTTTCTCTTCCCCCTTTCCCCCTCTTTTACCCTCTTTCTCACCTCCTGTGCCTCCTCTTCTTCCTCTCTTTCATTTTTTCCTTCGTTGTCTTCTATATCTTTATTTTTTTCGCTTTTCTTGTTCCTACCCTCCCTTGTTATGTCCTCCCTTCATCTATTTCAACCTTTTTGGCTTCATTCTCTACTCTCCCTTTCACTTACTACCTTCCCTTCCCTCTTCCCTTCCTTACCTTCCCCTTCCTCCATTTATCCTGCTTATCCTTCCCTTCTCCCTTCGTCCTCCTCTTCCTCCTCCTCCTCCTTCCCCTCCCCTTCCCTCCCTCCCTCCCCTTCCTTCTCTTCTACCCTCCCTCCCCTTTCCTCCCTTTTCCCTTCCCTCAACTTTCCTTCTTTCTACCCTCCCTCCACTTTCCTCCCTTCTCCCTTTCCTCCCCTTTCCTCCATCCTACCCTCCCTCCCCTTTCCTCCCTCCTACCCTCCCTCCCCTTTCCTCCCTCCTACCCTCCCTCCCCTTTCCTCCCTCCTACCCTCCCTCCCCTTTCCTCCCTCCTACCCCTCCCTCCCCTTTCCTCCCTCCTACCCTCCCTCCCCTTTCCTCCCTCCTACCCTCCCTCCCCTTTCCTCCCTTTTACCCTCCCTCCCCTTTCCTCCCTCCTACCCTCCCTCCCCTTTCCTCCCTCCTACCCTCCCTCCCCTTTCCTCCCTCCTACCCTCCCTCCCCTTTCCTCCCTCCTACCCTCCCTCCCCTTTCCTCCCTTTTACCCTCCCTCCCCTTTCCTCCCTCCTACCCTCCCTCCCCTTTCCTCCCTCCTACCTCTCCCTCCCCTTTCCTCCCTCCTACCCTCCCTCCCCTTTCCTCCCTCCTACCCTCCCTCCCCTTTCCTCCCTCCTACCCTCCCTCCCCTTTCCTCCCTCCTACCCTCCCTCCCCTTTCCTCCCTCCTACCCTCCCTCCCCTTTCCTCCCTCCTACCTCCCTCCCCCTTTCCTCCCTCCTACCCTCCCTCCCCTTTCCTCCCTCCTACCTTCCCTCCCCTTTCCTCCCTTCTACCCTCCCTCCCCCTTTCTCCTCCTTACCCTCCCTCCCCTTTCCTCCCTTCTACCCTCCCTCCCCTTTCCTCCCTTCTATCCCTCCCTCCCTTTCCTCCCTCCTTCCCTCCCTCCTCCTTTATCCTCCCTCTCTTCTCCCTCTCTCTTCCCTCACCTGCCCTCCCTTTTACCCTCCCTCCCCTTTCCTCCCTTCTACCCTCCCTCCCCTTTCCTCCCTTCTCCCTTCCCTGCCCTTTCCTCTCTTCTACCCTCCCTCCCCTTTCCTCTCTTCTACCCTCCCTCCTCTTTCCTCCCTCCTACCTTCCCTCCCCTTTCCTCCCTTCTACCCTCCCTCCCCTTTCCTCCCTCCTACCCTCCCTCCCCTTTCCTCCCTCCTACCCTCCCTCCCCTTTCCTCCCATTTACCCTCCCTCCCCTTTCCTCCCTCCTACCCTCCCTCCCCTTTCCTCCCTCCTACCCTCCCTCCCCTTTCCTCCCTCCTACCCTCCCTCCCCTTTCCTCCCTCCTACCCTCCCTCCCCTTTCCTCCCTCCTACCCTCCCTCCCCTTTCCTCCCTCCTACCCTCCCTCCCCTTTCCTCCCTCCTACCCTCCCTCCCCTTTCCTCCCTCCTACCCTCCCTCCCCTTTCCTCCCTCCTACCCTCCCTCCCCTTTCCTCCCTCCTACCCTCCCTCCCCTTTCCTCCCTCCTACCCTCCCTCCCCTTTCCTCCCATTTACCCTCCCTCCCCTTTCCTCCCTCCTACCCTCCCTCCCCTTTCCTCCCTCCTACCCTCCCTCCCCTTTCCTCCCTCCTACCCTCCCTCCCCTTTCCTCCCATTTACCCTCCCTCCCCTTTTCTCCCTCCTACCTTCCCTCCTACCCTCCCTCCCTTGCCCCTTCTCAATAAACCCGAAAAGGTTTTTACATATTTCGCTCACTTCCCTCTTCTTAACAGAGTCGAGATGTCGTAAGTGCAAAAGGTCGTTTTTTTTTTCTCTCTCTTTTTTTCTTTTTTATAACGGATGAATTGAACATTTTCGAAAGCATGAATTGTTCCGATTTGTAAGGACGATAACGGAAAATGTCAAATGAAAAATAACAGACAAACAAAAAAACAATAAGTTATCCTCGTTTGATTTTTTTTTTTTTTTCCGTTCTTTTCCTCTTGTCTTGTTTCTTGTATTTTTTGTCCTATTTTATTTGTCCCATAACGATCCCAATTTTTTCCCTATAATCCTGAGTTCATTCTTCTTCAACTGACCGTAAACATGGCGCCCTTTGAAGTTCATTATCAGAAGAAATCTTACGAAAAGGTTTCGCCTTTTTGGCTTTTTTTAAGGGGGGGGAGGGGGAGGGTCTTTTTCCTTACTCATATACAGTATTTACCTTGATGGTCGAATAAGCGCTCTCTTTGTTTTTCTTCTTCTTTTTTTTTTTTTTTTTTTTTTTGGGGGGGGGG